>NC_086195.1:128445377-128745377 GCF_035770615.1 Melospiza melodia melodia | reverse complement strand
TTAAAACATGAAAAGACTTCTTTCATTTCAACAGCCTATTTTATTTTGATTTATTTTCTCTGCCTAATTTAGTGATAACTGGGAGGGATTTTATTTAGCATTAGCTGATTGAAATATTTCCTTATCTTCTCTAGAACAAATATAATAAAAGCAAACTGGATGTAGCAATGATTTTTTTTAATTGTATATGCTTTCAGCAGAAGGAATATCTGAATTAAAATTGAAGCTCTGGCCTTACAAAAGAGACATTTGCCAACTTCAGATTTTTCAGTATTTTCATGGAAAATTTTGGAAATATTAACTTTAATTTTGAGCTACAAAACTTGGTAGGGAAAAAAAAGGGGAAGATTACGTGACGTCAGACTTCCATGAGTGGACTAGCTCTGTCAACATCTGACATCATCAGCTACTTTTGCCATCTTTCTGCACACTTCTCCTGCCAAATCCCTTCCACTGCTTCAGTGCAGTGAACAGATGTTAGTTACAGGCTCTGTTTCTCTGCTACTCTATTCTTTACCTAAGTGTATGACCCATTCTTGTTTCCCAGAGATTAGGAGAATAATTTGGAACAGAAGAAGCCTCAGGAGAACTCCAGTCCAGCTCCCTGATTGAAGCTGGGCCAACTGCAGTGTCAGAAGCAGTTGCTCAGGGCCTTGCCCTGATGAGTTTTGAAAGTCTCCAAGGCCTTTCCAGAGTCTGACCCCTCTCATAATGAAGAATTTTTCCCTTACGTTTAATGTGAGCTTCCCCAGCTGCAGCTCTCAGGAGTTGTATCTTGTGCCTTCAGTGAATGCTCCTGGGAGGAGCTGATGCTTTTCCTTGTAGCTGCCCATCCACTAATGACAAAGACTCTCTCTTCTCCAGGCTGAACAAGCCTAGTTCCTGCTTCTGGCTCTAATTTCATCCAGACCATTCCTTCCCCATTCTTCACTGTAAGGGTGACAGAGTACTACACTAGGCTGTCCAGAGAGATTGTGGAGTCTCCTCCTCTGGAAATCTTTAGAACCCATGTGGACACGATCCTGTGCAATATGCTCTGGGTGAACCTGCTGTAGCAGTGGGGTTGGACTAGACGATCTCCAGAGGTGCCTTGCAATCCTAACTATTCAGTGATTCTGTTATTTGGATTCCAGATTCCTGGCTTAACTATTCTTATTCCCCTTCTCTTCTCCTTGTGCCATACCCCAGCCTAGTTGCCCATTCCAAACATTCTTCCCTTTTGTGGGTTTTCTACCTGAAAATGAAAGTGTCTCCTTCACTGGTCTTCAGGACCAGGGTCTCCCTTCTCCACTTCTTTTTCTGGGAAAATCAGGAGGAGTAAAGACTAAATACTCTTCCATAGCCACCTTCCAGAATATTTCTTCATAGAGTATACTGCTTGTGAACTGGAAAATCATGAAGTCACCAAACTGTTTGGGTTGGATGGGACCTTAAAGAACACCCATTTCCAGTCCCCTGCCACAGGTTACTCCAAGCTCTATCCAACCTGGTCTTGAACACTTACATGCATGAGGCATCCACAGCTTCTTTGCAACCTGTGCCAGTGTTTTACCACCTTCATAGTAAAGAACTTCTTCCTCATCTAAATCTCTGCTCTTATTTTAAAGCTGTTTCTCTTTTCTTGTCCTATCTCCCTGCATAAAAAGCCACTCTTCCTCTTTCTTACAAGCCCCCTTTAGGTATGGAAAGGCTGAATCAGGTCTCACATTGTCTCCCAGATAAGTGTCTGACATGACAACTGCTAGAAGTGGACCAGAGGAGGGAATCTGTGGCTCTGCAACACAGCAGAAGAGCCATGGTCAGTAGCTTGTGAGAAAAGAGACTCAGTGTTGCAGGATTGTTCCCTTATATTGGCCCAAATTTTGCTTGATATCATGTTGCATTAGCTTCCAAATGTCTTTGCTTGTAAAAGAATGTAGTATAGCCTGACAGGTCCTCCTCAGAAAGCTCTTCCATGTGTTTTGTTTCTTCTTCCTCCCATTTCAGTTTCAACCCATTTCCCTGGTTACTGATACTTTCATTTCAGTTTGTTTCTCCCCAGAGAAATAAAAGAGTAGTGAACTACATGGGGAATAGATATGGCAAGGAAATACTTTGAGTTCCCAAAATATTAGGAGGCAATTATTCCCTTGTGTGTGCTAACCTATCGTGGCTAGTTTAGGGCTGACCAGGGTGACAGCAGAAATCTGTGGCCAGAGACAGGCACCCTGTGAGGGTGTTATTTTGTCTTGGCTTTGCAGAAAAAAACCAAGTTTCTGGAAACTGAGACTTGATTTTCCGTGGATGACCAACGAGAATCATGACTTGCTGAGCTCATAGGGACCCTCTCTGGGAGTGTTTCTAGAGCTTCCAGTACTTACTTGATCCCACTACAGGGGATTGTTTCAGGAAGAAAACACAGCAAACTGTGGTAGGAAATGCTTTAGAGAGATCTATTGTTGTTCAGCATGGAGAAGAGAAGACTGCAGGGAGACCTCATTGCTGCCTTCCCATACCTAAAGGGGTTTTTAAGAAGGGGAGAGATTGACTTCTTATATGGGCAGATAGTAACAGGACAAGGAGCAATGGTTTTAAACTGGAAGAGGGGAGGTGTAGATTAAGTGTCAGGAGGAAACTCTTGGTTGTGAGGTTGCTGAGGCCCTGGCACAGGCTGCCCAGAGAAGCTGTGGCTGTCCCGCCCCTGGCAGTGTCCAAAGCCAGGTTGGATGGGGCCCTGAGCAACCTGGTTTAGTAAGTGGCATGACTGCTCATGGCAGGGAGTTGAAATGAGATGGTCTTTAAGGTCCTTTCCAGCCCAAACCAGTTTAGGATTCTGTGTTTCTATTGTCCTGTCCCATGCAAACAGCTGCAGAAAGGAAGCCATTTGTTGCAAGTGGCAACCTAAAGAAAACAGAGTTTGCACTGACTGCATAAATCCCAAACGCTCTATTACAGATGCCAGAATCACAGAAGGATATCCCTTAGCTTAGCAGAAGGAGCTCTTTGCATCAACAGAGGTTTTTGCAAGGACTTTATGAAAAAGCAACGAATGAGAGTGTCAATTTTGGTTGCAAAATAACAGGTTGTCTCATGCCTACTGTCCTGATTCCACTGGGTTAAGGTTCATATTCTGCTTTGTTAAACCATGACACCAACCTACTGGGACAGTGGGGCTGATTGGTGGAAAGATGTGCAATGTTTGAATGACATTTGATGTGGCCACATTTGATGTAGGATCAGATACTCTGTCATTTGGTCTTCTTGCAGGCACATTAACACACAGGAGAGGCAAAAGGTGGGGCTGTCATCTACATATCCCTATTTTGAATAATTTTGAACAATGTAGTGTAGAGCTCTCGTTTTCCCTGTTTTCCCTCTCTTTGTAAATGTATTCAAATTTTCTTACCCTCACGCTTCTCCTCTCACCCAGATTAAAAGAATTGGCTGAAGCACGCTCATGTCACTACTTGGTTGCTTATGCTGCTAACAGAAAAATCCAAATGAGCCATGCTGCACTTTACTTCTGAGACATTCCTCCAAAAATGATTTCTGCTCCCTGGGAAGTCAATGGAAGTCTAATTAGTCCCATCGTAATAACAAGAACTTCCTTTCTGTAGAGTAAAACAATAGCAGTGTTAAAACTGTTAATTAAATGAGTTTGGCTCTGTCACCAGGTTATTAGCTGATTCTATTCACAGCAGCCAAGCCAACACTGGCTCTCACAGCAGGAGAATTAGTCTTGCCATGCTTGACACAAAAGCCATGAACTCAGTCTGTGGCAAATCAGCATCTGAGTGCACAGCTTGGAGTTTGGCTTGCTTCTGAGCTTCCAGCGAATCCCTGGGATTGCTGCGTGTGCAAGCCTTCTACAAGATCAAGTGCTTGAGCCATTGGCTTCCATAAATGTTACATCAGGCCCTATTGCTGCTGATGGTTTTTTCAAATTCACAGGATCACAGAAATCACAAAATGGTTTGGTTTGGAAGGGACCTTAAAAATCATCTTGTTCCAATCCCCTGCCCTGGGCAGGGATACCTTCTGTTAGACCAGATTGCTCCAAACCCCATCCAATGTGGCCTTGAATACATCCAAGGATGGGGCAGCCACAACTTTTCTGGGCAACCTGTGCCAAATTCTTGCCTACATTTCCAGTACATCTCCTTATTCTCCATTGGTTGTACTCTATAATATGAAGCAGCTGTCTCTGCTTCAGGACCAGAAGGCAGAGGTCTAAGGTGGAGTCCAAATACCATAGAAAAATAGGAAGGCATTTCTTTTCATCTGTGGAGCATTCCAAGCTGTGCTTTAATATATCCACTGCCTTGTGCTTTTTACAAAATTCAAAGTTGTTTTTATTGTACAAAATTCCACAATGAAAACCACCAGCCAGTTTAATACACAATTGCTTAAAAAATATAATTATACACCATTTTGTAGTGTGGTAGTTTTGACATTCACTAGCTGGAAGAAACAGAAATGGAGCAGCAATTTGACTCTGAGTTATTTACCTAGACAGGTTTCAGTTTGAACACTACTTCTATGTGCCTGAATGGACAGTTCCTGGCATTAACAGAAGACCTGATTTAGTTCCTTTTCAAGCCACTGAACCCTGTTAGCAGGTCAGGCTCTCACTCACTGTCATGTTCCCTCCAAAAGGCTGAATTTTCTGTGAGAGTTTGGACAACATTTGTCAGTGTCAACTTTTAGCAAGGCAACAGGCTAGCCATGTTAAACACATCACAGAATGAGGACCTACAGAACGTTTCTCACAGCACATCCTCTAGACAATAATATATTTCTGGGGAAAGTCAGTAGGAAGACAGATCTGAATAATGGCCCAGGACTGTGTTCTCTATGCATTATTTCACATTGGTATCTTCAAAACAATTTTTTGCAGTCTAACCTGCCATGGCCTTTAAAAATAGATATACTATTCTTCTGCATTGAAATGCAATCATATGCAGTGATTTTCCACCAGTTTTTCTTAGAAATATAAACATTTCAGTTCAATGTTAGCTGGTTGAAATTCATGCTCCAGGATTTTTTTTTAAAAACACTTCACCCCAGAGATGACTTTCTTCACATTAAACTCAGTTAAATATATATTGCACACAAGGGCCAATTTTCTCCTCTTTGAGTTAAACCATGGATCGGCAAAACATGGCAAATTCTCTTTCAGATCCCTGCAACCCATACTGGTGGCGTAATTCAGGGGCACTTCAAAAGCATTTAAAATCCACAGCTGAAAATCAAAGATGAGAATTTTACCCTTTATTTCTACACACTGTCAGTGTAGCACCTGATTTCTTCAGTTTTCAAGACATTTTGTGTTACTATGCTTTAAACTGATGGGTAAAGTTTTGCCTGCGGAAGCAAAAAAATGAACCCACACCAATGATGATCACAGATAAAACCAACACAAGTGTTAATATAGTAAGGAAGTTGATTTTCTTCAGATCCTCTTTTTCACAATCTTCTGGTCTAATGTTCTTGATGTGCATTTCATCCTGGTACCTGAAATTCTGAGTGTGCTGGCATGTTAAATGCTCCACGTTGGGGATCTGGACATTTTTGTTCTGGATCATGGATGAAAGCCAGATGTTTCCACAGCAGCTGAGTGGGTTCCCGGTGAGATACAAGTTTTTTAGTGAATTTTCTAATGCTAAAATATTGCTGTTCTGCAATGTACTGAACCTGTTGTTCCGTAGGTCCAGAACTTCTAGTGAGGAGTCACTACCCCACTTAGGCAGCCAGTTCAGCTGATTTTCAGAGAGGTTCAAATGTTTAAGGTGACTAAAACAAGGCAAGTCAATATTTAAATCTACCAGGCTATTACCATATAAATACAAACATTCCAGAGACTTTTCCAGACCTGATAATGCTTTAAGTTCTATTTTCAGTCCAGGGTTCATGGAGAGGTCCAAGACAACCAGAGGAGTCTTGTAGAAGCTGTATGCTGGTAGGACGTTCAGCATGTTGTCAGCTAGGTACAAGTACTGAAGAGCGGGAGAATTGACAAACGACACACAACCACTTTGCTCTCCAGCAAGCCTTTGCTTAGCCAATCCTGAGTACATGCTGCAAAGGCTGATGTTATTGCTTTGTAGGTTAAGCAGTCTAAGGCTAGGAAGATTTGAGAAGATGTCAAACTGCAGTGTTTGAAGATAGTTGTTTTGAATATAGAGCTCCTTCAAATTTGACAATGTACCAGCATCAAGGAGAAGGTTCTGCAAAGCATTGTAGCTCAAGTCAAGGACAGTTAAAGAGATCAGTGCACTGTCATAACTTACTGCAAATGCCTGAAGACAGTTTTTGCTGAGATTAAGGGTGTGAAGGGACAACATTGACTCAAAGAACCCATTTGGAATGGATTTGATTTCATTATAACTTAAGTCTAAATATACAAGCTGTGATAAATAAAGAGAACTTTTGTTTCTACTTTGCTTCTGGTCAAGAAAATGGACAGAAGCATTTAGCCATTCATTTTTCACATAGTCCATTTTATTATGAGGGGATTCAGCAGTGAGCTGGATTAAATTCTTTGATAAATTCAGAGTTACCAGCTTATTTACCTGAGGGAACACTGGGAAATGAAACAGTTTGTTTTCACTCAGATCCAAACACCTTAAGCTATATTCATCATCTGATTTTGTGGTGTGAAAGGTCTCAATGCTGTTCCTGCTGAGGTCAAGTATCTCCAGCTGCCTGAGGTTAAAATCAGAGATGCAAGTAATTGAATTCTTTGAGAGATTCAGTTTGGACAGGCTCGCTAGAGTCTCAAAAGCACCTTCTTCTATTTCCATGATGATGTTGCTCTGAAGATCTATCTCCACAAGATTGGGAGATCCCTGAAACATCTTTTGTGAAATCATTATGATACTGTTGTCTGCCAAGGAAAGATACTGCAGTGCTGGAGCTTCTTTAATGAAATACTCAGCCATCCCATTGTACAGATTGTTGTGGGACAAGTCCAGTACTTCCACCTTGGGTAAGAGTCCAATCCCCTCTGTGCCGTTTTGAGCAAGCTCATATAAGTGATTGTTAGCTAAATTTATTTCCAGCAAACTCTTCATCTGTGCAAAGACTCCAGGTGTGATGAAACTTATCTGGTTAGAGCTTAAATCCAGGCACTGAAGGGAAGTGTAAAATGATGGTGACATTTCAGGAATGCTTTGAATCAGATTTCCCGACAGATCTATTTTGTTTACATTTGGATAAAGTTCATGAGGGATTTGGTGGAGGTCTTTGTTGTGGCAAAATGCCTGAGAGTTTGCCTGCCAGAAAAAGAGAAAAGAACATGTCACACGACAAATGAAAAACGTCTTTGTGTTAAATATAAGAAAAATAACATTCAGCATCGAGGCAGATGCTGCTTCTGAAACACTGATCACTTTTTCTGAGCATTCAGACAGCAAGAGCAACAATCCCAATTAGCTCCTTTGCAGCTAACATTTCATTTGAAAGTGATTTCTGACTTTGAATAGTAGAGTTTAATCTGCATGTGATACCTCCTAAAAGTTCTCCTTTTTGTACCGTTCTCCTGAACTCAGTCCAGGAGAAAGGTACAAAAAGGAATAGTCCCAAGTTTCTCTGCAATCAAGCATCTTTTCCTCATTTTTGTGCTGATGTTTAATTTTCTCACTTTCATCACTGTATTGCAGACTCCACTTGCAGTAGTCAGCAGTACTTGGAAGAGTTTCACTCTGTTGGCAACATGGGCTCCTGAGCAAGGAGGTATAAAACCCTATAAGGATCCTATAGCACAAAGCCTGTCTCTCCTTCACAGTCACATGTTCAAATATGCCTTCCCTTAGCCATGGTTTAGTTAAGCAAGGCAGCTTTAATCAAATAGGGTCATTCAACAACTGAGACATTTCTGACACCGATCTCCAAACTCATTCCACTTTTATCTTCCATGTTTACCCTTTTCCTAAGGCAACAGTTCCCCTCTACTTGCATGGAGAGCATGCCTTATGAAGCCACCCACATAAGACACTGTGATACAACACTGAAAACATAAATTACGTAAATTGAGTGTTTGAGAGAGGAAAAGAAGGGATGTGCAGTTAGGGTCAGGCCTTTTCAGGCCAATTCCCAGCAGAAGGGCAAAATTTATGTGCGTGTTCATGAGGAACATTGGAAACATGAACACAACCATCCTCACATAACTATCAAGTTCTATTTTGTTGTTAAGAAGAACATACAACAGCAGGAGGAAATTGAATGTGAAAGGCTTAGGCAGCATTTAATTTACTGGAGGGAAAGTCTTGTTATTAATGTGTTTGGGTGTCTGGGGAAAAGGGAAGGAAAGTTCCAGGAAGGGAGAAAAGGAAAGAAAGAAAAAGAGAAAGAAAAAGAGAGAAAGAGAGAGAGAGAGAGAGAAAGAAAGAGAAAGAAAGAGGGAAAGAGAGAAAGAGAGAAAGAGAGACAGAGAAAGAGAGAGAAAGAGAGAGAGAAAGAAAGAGAGAGAGAAAGAGAGAGAGAAAGAGAGAGAGAAAGAGAGAGAGAGAGAAAGAGAGAGAGGAAGAAAGAGAGAGACAAAGAAAGAGAGAGAGAAAGAAAGAGAGAGAGAAAGAGAGAGAGAGAAAGAAAGAGAGAGAGAAAAAGAAAGAAAGAAAGAAAGAAAGAAAGAAAGAAAGAAAGAAAGAAAGAAAGAAAGAAAGAAAGAAAGAAAGAAAGAAAGAAAGAAAGAAAGAAAGAAAGAAAGAAAGAAAGAAAGAAAGAAAGAAAGAATCTGTTGAATCTTAACTTCTATGAAGAAGCAGGATCCAGATTCCATGAGATGAAGCTTTTCAGAAATCAAGCAAATATTAAAAGTCAAAGATATTTAATCCCATCTGTTTTATATGAACTTTGAGGTGAATGAAGTGGCAGATCTGTTTAGCAGAAGTGGGTAACTAGTCAGCATTTTGGGAATCTCTTTTGCATCATCTCAGCTCTGGAGACCACACAAGAATGTGCCAGAGAAGTGCAAGTGCTCATTCAAACTCTAGATGTACACAAGCTGCTCCCATGACACATTTTTCCCAATGATCCCAAGTAAATTGCCTATTAAAACTTAAACCCCTTCCTCTTTTCCCTCCAACTCACTCAAATCTCCCTCAGATTAAAAAAAAAAAAAAAGAAATTAAAACAAAAAGGAAATGTTCTGACTTCTCCCTGAAAATTTTTCTTTCCTGCAAAGCCACTGTGCAATTTCTCATTTTGAGTTAAATTACGCCCAGAGTTGGCCTTATTTCCTAGGCACAAGTAGCAGGACAGGAAACCTCTTCTTACTTGTTTGTGGAAGAGGAAGAAGCCAGGAAGATACAAAAATCAGAGTGAAAAAGCAGAAACTGCTTTGCATCCTAAGGCAGATGCCAGGTTTGTTCTCACACTTTCAACCAGATCTCACCAAGTGCTGAGCACCCTCCATTCCCCCTGGGCAGCAGGAATCTTACCAAAGTCCTGATGCAACTCCTGCCAATGCCAAAAATCTGCTTTACATTGAAGTTGCTGGGGGAGAGGTCAGCCACTGTTCACCATGTATCTTGCATGATTTGGTTTTTAATCTGCATCCATGGAACCCTCCCAGTGATAAAAGGGACTGATAAAATCTACACCTCACACTGTCTGCCATTTGTTCCCATAATATTTTCCCTCTCATTTTTCTTTTTAAACTCTCCTTCCTTTTCACTGACTATTTTGACCCTCACTAAATTTCTTATTTTGTCTCTTCTGCACCATATTTTCTCCTCCAAGGCACAAACTTGCATGAATTTCATTGTCATCAGCAGTAGGGAAAAAACAGATGAAGCATGTCTCTGTGGGATGGAGCAAACAGCATCTGTTTGGTTTATCTTGCCTCTCACCCCTTAGTCCAATGGGCTGGTAACCTGAGACTGGAAAAGAGACTTTTGTCAATCTCATGTTCTGACTTCATCACCTCTGCCAGTGCTGCCATCAGTTTGTTTCATTGTCAAAAAGTACTGGAGGGTGAGGACCACTTGGTCCATTAAGATGCTGGCAAAAAAAAAACAAAACAAAACAAAACAAAACAAAACAAAAACAAAAAAATTACCCAACAGTTCAAAAGCTGGGCATCATTTGGTTTCTGACTGCAGTTCTTCACTGCTCAGCACTGGGTGGAAATTGTCAGCCACCTCAGTAAGAGCCCTTCAAAAAGGAGTTGGATTCAAGCCTGCCCTTGAGTTCTCCTTTATCAATTAATGAACATTTGAACCAAGAATCTGGGCTGGAGCCCCTTGGCACTGACCTGTACTTGTATGGTGTCCCTGACCATTCTTAGAAGAACTGCTCAGGGAGAGGCTCAGCTACACAATCAAACCTTGGCATTTTGCCCAGGGACCAAACATCAGCTGACCTATGACATCTGGTTATGTATCTGTCCTTGCATCACTTCAAAGCAAGGTAAAATAGAATTTTCTAAAATCCCTTCCCTTCTATGAATTATTTGAAATTTCCTCCTCTGTCAATTAACAGGAATTAGCAAAGTCATCTTTCTTTGAGAGGTAAAATGTGATGCAGTTGAAGCTTTGCCTATCCTTGGAAAATAATGTGAGTTAGGAAGAATGTCCTGACATTTGATCTATTCCTTATTGCCTCACAAACTGATAGATGTGCTGTGACTGGTGTAATCAGTGCAGTTCACCCCCATGTCAGGGGTCTGGTAGGAACTGCTTACTTCCTAAAACCTCTTGTAGGAGAGTTTAGTTCAGCAACAGAACCACCAGTGGTGACTCAGAAAGTGGCACAGGTTTCTGACTCATGCCTCTTCCGTGATATTTGAGATTAAAGTTTCCATTTCTGAGCCTTTGCTATTCTAAAGGTGTCACCACAGGGAAAGTACCATATAAAGCAGTGAGGCTGTGATGCAATGCAGGACTGTCAATGACAGCTAACCAGCCAATCCAGCAGCTCCCTCTTTATTTGAGTGTGTTTAGAGGCACACCAAATGCCAGTGAAGGAAGGCAATCAGTTTGGACATTAGCAACACTGACTGAGCTATTGATTCACATCGCCCCTGACTGCAGTGTGTTTTCTGTCAGGGCTCATTTTATCCCAGCCTAGTTGTGTCGTTGGCTTGATGAAAGCAGGTTACAGTGGAGTAGTGCAAGCAAGCATGTGTTTACTTCTCAGCAATCAGCCTGGTCTGTGAGCCATCAAAAAATGGGATGAAATTGCTTGGATTATTGCGTGGCTCATCCAGCCTTCATGTGACTATGACATGGGGCCCAGGCTGTCCTGTTTACTGTGGCTGCATCAGTGTTCCCTCTCCAGCCAAGGAGCTGTGCTACCCAGCCACCTTCCCAAGATCTTTTTATATATACACTAGGTCTTCATTTCTCTGGAATTCAGGAAGTGCAACAATATGGCAGGGTGGGCAGGAATGGAATGAGTCCTACAAGGGAGATGTGTACAGCTAGCAAATTATTTTTTCCCTATTTTGGAAATTCTTGAGGATTTGTGCTGCACAGCTTCAGTGTTCAAGGGGGGAAAAAACCAAGTATTTTTAAACATCCTGGTACAGTCAGAAGCACTTGGAGAGGGAAGGGAGAAAGCTCAGTTGCAAATAACATTTAATATTGTACCAGATGCTTGCAAAAATTCAAGGAGCAGATTTTGTACTGGAACAAGAGTCTTTGTCATTTCTCTTTGCTCCAGCAGAAGTCAGGTACAACTTCTCTGGCAGAAATGCTGTGTCTGGGCAGAGGAGGTCTGTCTACTTGTTATTACCAACGAGCTGGAATACAAGTATTTCACAGAAGATGTTTTAATGAAAGTGCAAAGAACAACTGATATAAAGAAGTTGATTTTAAGACTAATTCTTTCTCTGTCTTAGCCACAGAAACTCTGTACAGTCTTAGGGAAATCAAGTCAAATTTCTTTTAACCAGTTCCTCCTTAGGAAAAAGGCTGAGATAATGACCCTTCTTTGCCCACCCCTCCCCTTTTTGTGCTGTCACAACAAGGACACAGCCTGAAGACAAACTGCCAAGCATCCCCTAAACCTGCAAATCCTATCTCTGTCATCTCTGGAAGCCTGGTCCTGGGGGTTTCCCTTCTCAGAGACTGCAGCTGCTTGTGCAGTGCCTGTAACAAGGGAGTCCCAACCTCACTCAGGATCCCAAGGGAGCTAAGTAGAGAGACAGCCTTACCATTTCACAGGATGTCCCGTTGGGTAGTTGGTAGTTAGAGGTTCCTTTGTTCACCACTGCCAGGAAGAAGATGATGTACAGTTTCATGGCTCTGCAGGTAAAAATAATTACAGTTAAACTTCATATGGGACACAGTGGTCAACACATGCAAAAGTTGGCACCAGGTCATCATCTAACATGCAGAAGGACACAAGCAGTGCAATAAATTAGGCCATCTCCGAGGACTTGAAAGGAAGGTCCAAGGCGTCTAATGGGTTTTCCCCAGTGTGATTTCAGCTGCTGCCTCAATGATATCCAGAATACTCAATGAAGTCCAGATGTTCAAGCTGGGCAGGGTGTCTGACATCATGGAGAAAGAAAACTACTGAAGACTGAGTTATCTTCATACACCCATAGACGCAGCACCAGTGCTTTCAACAGGGTGTAAGTTTTGGGTGCCATCCTCTGAGCACAGCCAATAGGTGCTGCTCAGTAAGAACCAGAAGTGGGAATAGTTGTCATTTCCACCCACAACACTTTCTACTCCTCTTATCCCAGAGCGTCAAAGAGCTTCTACATGTGTATCCTTGCTGAGTTAACGACAACAGCTTAAGGATTGTCCTAGGTTACAATGTCAAGATGCATTCTACTCCCATCCTCAAGAGCTGCTGAAAGAGCTCTGAGCCCATGGCTCAGAGATAACTCCTTCCAGGAGCCATTTCTGCTTAAGGGACCCACCACATGACTCACAGAATGATGTCAGCCCATTGGGAGATGCTCTGCCCAGGGGGGAGGAGCTAAGCATCCCCATAATCTGGGGTTTGGGACAGAACAAACTGCCCTTACCCATTGGTTTCCACAGGACAAGAGCTACCAGATGGTTTCTACAGGATCACCACTTCAACAAGACTATTTCATCTGGACTGCTACCACCATCCTAACAAGCAGGGTGTCAGGTTGTATTCTGACTCTGTCAGTGGTTTTTCTTGTGTATTATTGCATGTATTTTGAGGGTTTTTTCTTTTCCTAATAAATTGTATTTCTGACTTGGAATCTCTCACTGGTTTTGCTTTCAAACCAGAACAGGAGTGGACTGAGATTTTTTTATTTTACACCAGGTATGGACAGGCTTATAAATACATTTGACAGGAGATCACAGAACCATATATCCCACAGAATCACAAAATATGTAAAACTGGAAGAAACCCACAAAAATAATTGGGTCCGATCCCTGGTCCTTTACAGCACCATCCCCAAGAGTCACACCCTGTGTCTGAGAGTGCTGTCCAAATGCTTCTTGAACTCTCTTAGGCATGCGTTGGAAGGGACCTTTAAAAGCCATCAGGTGCTATCCTCCTGCCATGGACAAGGACAGATTGTCAGCCTTACAAAGAGACAGATATAAAATATAATGGATTTCCGTGAAATAGAGAATTCATAAGAGTTTAACTGTTAGGAAAGCACTCCATAAAAGAGCACAGAACTGCAAAAGAAGCAAACACCTCTGAGAGACCTTTCGCTGGACAATGGGGAAAAACAGAACTAAGCCAAAGGCAAGCATTCCTGCTTCAAACAACTCCAAATGCAACCCCAATCCCATGCACAAGCCACTGGTATCAATGTACTGCTGCTCAGTGGCTTCCAACACAGAGCATTGAATAGCTGGAAACAAAAGAGATGGGATCATTCTCAGCTGATGGAGATCCCTCTGCTTGGTCACTTTGATGGATGCAGCTGATGGCCCCTTGCAGCACTGACAGTCACTGAACGGCAATGCCAACAAGTTCCTGACGGGAATCTGCCCATTTCTACCTTCCTGAACCAGAGAACAGAGCTGTGTATTAGGAAAAGAGAAACTGGGTAGGATTAGTACACAGCTACTCTCTGTACAGTTTGTGTATTCCTTCCATTTCACAAGAAAACCCCAGTGACCCCAAGGTGAAAAAACAGGTCTCAGTGATGGGATCAGAAGTGTTTTCCTCCCTGTTAAAACCAAATCAAGGATGTTAATTCTCTACCACTGAATCAATGTCTGCAACATATGCTGAAATCATCTGATGGAAGGAGGAATTACCAATATCACCATCTATAATGATTCTGTTGTCCCCCTCTGTTCTTCATTCCCCAAGATTAGAGCAGCTGGAACCTCCTTTAAGGAGGAGAAATCTATTTTTATCATTTGAGTATTAGTTTGCTGAGGTGGCAATAGAAGATGAATGCACCAATGATTACATGGCTTTTCTCCAAGCCCTCAAAGGGGAATCCTTCCTGTTCAGACAAAATGAATTAAGCTGAGGATATTAGCCTCAACAGGGCACCACCCTGAGGAACAGTATGTGGCCCATGTGCTCTTCAGTGTCTTCCCTTGTCACACTGTCAGTGCAAAAAAAGGTCTGTTTGCCTCTTAAATAATAAACTTGGCACAATCCAGAGTCTTAACACACTTTGTAACTTCCTACATTTTAGGTTTATAAAGCAACTGGGAAACTGATGTATTTGAACACCAAAAAAAAAAAAAAAGTAATGGTTTGCTGTGTAAGGCAAATCTGTAATAAGCAAGAAAGCTGTCCCTCAAGGTGTTTCTAAGGTGGCTGTCACATATTGAAGCTCATCAAGGATGTGGTGGCCTCTTCCAGCATAAAGCAACACAGACTCTTTCCTCACAGAACCATTTAGTTTGAAAAAGCCCTCTAAGACATCAGCTCGAACTGTTCTCCCAGCAAAGGCAAGGCCATCACTATCCCATGCTCCCAAGGGCCACATCTGCACATCTGCTAAATCCCTACAGGGATGGGTCTCCATCACTGCCCTGGGCAGCCTGTGCCAGTGCTTCACCATTGTGGTGAAGAAACTTTCCCTAATATCCAAACTGAACCTCCCCTGGCACAACCTGAAGCTGCTTCTTCTTGACCTGTCATGATACTGCCCAACCTCCTTGCTCAAGGAGATTCCCTCCCTAGGGTAGTTTTCAGTTCAGCTGTCCAGGGGAGGAGCTTTTCCTGCATAGTTTTTCTCTGAACAACATTTAGATCCTGCTCAGCAACCTCTAGTGTGACACATCAGTGCATCCCCCTCCTTTCTACCCTCTGGGCAGGTCTCAGCATCCCCCCACGCTCTCCCAGTGCCAAGCTCAGGGTTACAGGACCCTCATTCCCTTGGTGTGCAAGAGGATGTCTACCAACACTAAATCCCTCTTGCTGGCATTGATCTCTCCACCCACAGCTGGCAAAAACAGTTTGGGAGCAGCAGCAGCAACAACTCAAAGAGGCTTTTATTGCTTTGAGGCTTTCCCAGAGCTGAAGTAGCTTCATGATCAGTGCCAGTTTGCTCCCACCAGAAGCTGTGATAGAAACCCCAGCACAGGTCAGTGGATTGCGCCCTGAATCTCATTTAAATCCACAGCTTTCCATTACACCACTTCAAAATCATGCAGTGTCAACCCCAGCTGAAAAATACAGGTGGTTTAAGTCAGTATCATCCCCAAGGAGTATTAATAGGTCAGTCAATTCTAGAAAAAGCATACCCTAACCATGTCAGCACGCCCACTTAAAAAGTAGGAAAGGCAGAGAAGGCAGAGAAGACCAGTAATTTGCCCCAATACACATTTCAAACTATGGAATAATAACAATTCATTCCCAGTTTCCACTTCAGAACAATGTTTGCCTCAATCTCTATCAAAAGATTAATCCTGAAACCACGTCACAGATGTTGTTTGCATTATAAAAGCAGCACTTTCCAGATTTCCCCCAAACGTAATTTTTGTTATTGCTTAGACAATTAACGGAGATGCTCGCCTGTGCCAAGGAAAGTTAAACACAAGAGAACACACAGAACAAAAACCACACTTCCCAGGGTCTGATCCTTTTCCACACAAGTCTCTTTCCTGTTAAGTTAGAGCCTTCAGGGGTAAAAAGAGGGACTATTTCACATTTACCTTGTTTCAAGGGTTTCTTGCATCCCCAAACAGTGCTTATCATCTCTTTAAAAAGCATGTCCAGCTCTTCAAAATCGATTCAGTCCTGGTATCGATGCAATTATTCTTCTGGTTCATGTTCACCCCTTCAGGACACCTAGAGTTTCACTCATAACTTCAGAATGAAGGCATTTTCAGGAAAATAACCTTATTTGGGACAGTGCCTGCTTTAAATTATGTTGCTTGTCTTCCTCTCCACTCCTCCCCGGGCTCGTGCTGGGTCCCAGCCACCGCTGTGCTCGGGACGGAGTCAGCTACTGCGTGACATCCTGCAGCCCTTCCTTGGGGCAGGCATTGAGACACAGGGGGATTTCTGCCAGAGGAACTGTCAGGAGCAGGCTGTGGGTTTTCTCCAGAGAAAAAGTAACTTATTGGCGATGCCATTGTTTGGCTGTGTGCGTGGGGCATGACAGTGTGTTTATTTTGGGTGTGTCTGCAAGCTACATTCCTGGAGGGTTGTAGGCTCCTGCACCTAAATCCCTCTCTGCATCTTTAAGGAAACAGTGCTTGCAGATTAAATGTTTAAAATTCGTGGCTGATAATTATAAGCCCCAAAATCTGGAAAACTATTCTGGAAGAAATAACTTTTCTTTTTGCAGTCAGCCTACTAATGAGAGTGTGATTGCATTCTGCTGGCTGGAGAGGGGTCCATTGCTGGCTACAACACCCTTGATGGATTTTTATCGCATGAAGCAGGAATTAGGGCTAAAGGCCTCCATAAAGGTATTTTCAGATGAGCTGCTGAATTTTTGGCTGTAAGTAGACAGAGCTGAATATACTGGATCCAGTGGGAAGAATTCTCACTGCAAAGGGGTGCTTTTGTCACACAGAAGATGATTTCAAATTGCCCAAGTTTGGCTTTTTATTTATTATTTTGTGCTGCCCTCTAGAGCTGGAGCAGCTGGTTTCCTCATTTCCTTTTCCTAATTAAGTCCTGCTTCAGGAAAACCGACTTCTCACAGATTTCCCTGCTGTTTTCTCGCAGAGACACAAGCCTGAACTGCCACAACACAGTTTTCCCATGGCTGAAATACTACACCAAAGAGCTGGGCTCTTAGTTTGCTTGGTAATGCACCCTGAAATGAGAGGTATAAATCACAGATTTATGGAATCTCAGAATGGTTTGGATTGGAAAGGACCTTAAAGTTCATCTAGTTCCAGCCCCCTGCCATGGTCAGGGACACCTTTCACTGGACCAGGTTGCATGTCTAGCAACAAAAATACTATGACAAGGCAACAGGGGAGGGCATGATTGGGTGAAATGGATAGAAAAATACTCATTAAGCTCTCAGGAGAACTGTCCACCAGTGAGATTCCCACAATCTCAGAAAAGTTTTCCTTGACTGGTTTCTCATCACTTTAGTTTTGATCACCTTCCCCCAAGCTTGTCATGTCTTGAGCTTCACTTTGCAAGTGCTATTTTTCACTTCATCCCTTTGGCACGCTCCCTGGAGTCAAGTTCTCCATCTGCAACCCCTGTGGGGCAAGCAGCAAACTCATGCTGAAACTGGGGACCTCTGTGCTATTCAGAGATTTAAATGCCTTTTGGATGCTCTGGGTTTAGAGCTTGCCTTGTCAGCAGCGTGCAAAAGCACTTGAAAAGCACAGACACCTTGCAAGGCAAACCTCAAATATTTGAGGTCTCCAAGGAAAATAAATACTTTTTTTAGTAGAATATTTTGATCTGATTTTAACTGCAAATATCATGCCTCTAATTAAGAGCAGCAGGTGGCCAGGATGGTGGCAGCTTCTACACCTGGATGTTCAGAGCACTTTAGGAAGTTTGGGTTTACAGCGATAAAAATAGCAGAGATTCTGTGCTTTTCAAAAAGCCAGCTCTGCTCCTCAAGCTGTTTTAGTGAGTAACCAAGTAGCTGTGCCAGCTGAACTGTAAAGAAGAGCCTGGACAGAAACAAATGCCAAAGCAGGAGGGAAAGACATGCACTGATTCTACTGCTCAAGGCTTTGCTTCAATAAAACCACACTCTCAGAGGACACCAGCTGCAGTGGGAAAGATCTCTGCTGTCCTTGCCATCTTTGTCCTTTCCCAAAGGGAATCTGGCAGCAAACAGTTTCAAAGACTCCAAAGCATTTGGCTGATTTCCCAAATTTTCAATATTTTTGGCTTTGGGCTACCCAGCAGTTTACACTATAAAGTGGTGTTGAACTTTAGCATGGTATGGGTAAGATACATCTGCAGGGCAAGTATCACCTGCATCAGTCAGAGACTGGGTCAGAGAATCAGAGAATGGCCCAATTTGAAAGGGACCTTGTAGATAATCCAACCCCCTGCCATGAGCAGAGACTCATTCCATTAGACCACATTGCTCAAAGCCCCAGTCATTATCATCTCCATCACACAGATTGGAGAATCAAGATTTTCTTGCCCACAAAATAGCAAGGGTTGTCCCATCCCAACAATGCCAAAGGATGTGCTGGTTTTGCATCACGGAAGTGATGTTCTAAGAGAAGGTGCTAGCAGTTTCCTCCATGTCTGACAAAAAACCAATCGGTGATTAGCTTTGAGAATTGACAATCTGTTAAAGCACTGTAAATTCTCATATTAAAAATGAAAATTCCAGGAATTCAGCCTTGCCTTTTCCAGCCTGAGAGCAGGTAACTGTGAGAAACAACTGCTCATTTTGAAAATTTAAAAAGGCTTATTAAACCTTAACAAAAATACAACAAAGGACTACATAAGGAAAAAGCTGCAGTGCTGGGAACTGCCCCTCATGGATACCACACGGCCAGTTCATCTTCAAGATGGATGCTCAGTCTTTTACACCCCTGGGGGCTGCATCAGCCAGCCCAGCCCTCCCACAGTCTGTCACTCAGCTCTTCTTTGCCATTTATCAGTGGAGATTGCTCTCTTGTAACTGGATTGGAGGTCAGGTGTTGCCATGCTGCACCCCCTGAGCAACCCCTGAGCTTTTCCATTCCCCACTGCCCCATGCCAGGGACACCTGTGCAGCTTCTTTGTACCTGTCCTGGACAGCCCCGGCTGTGTGATGGCAGCAATACAGGGGGAAAGGGAACTGTGGGGAGAGCAGAGGGCATCTAAACTACAGTAACATAACTGTACATCACTAAAGCTTTTCTTAATATTCACACAATAGTTATGTTCTAATTGTGAGAGCCAATCATCTCATTATCCATCTATGACATATCTCAGCCGGCCTGGTCCCCCTGTCTCGGCCTTAATCTTAGGACTGAAATCCTCTTGTAAAGCTATAGAGAAAAATTTAATTTGTCCATCAAACTTTTTTTTCCCTATTACACATTGAAGAATTATGGGGGGAATGGATTGTTCAAACCTGTGTTAAAGCAGACAAACATTGAAATAGCTGTGAATTTAATTAAAAGCTTGAACAGAGAGAGAGAAGAGTGATGAAGACCCTGTGCCCCCAGGGAGAGAAGAAAAAGACCTCTATTCTCAGAGATGAAGATGATCTCAGAAATAAATAGAGAACTTTTGCTTTTGAACAGCTCATCCTTAAAATAGTATTCCATAACTTGACATGGCCCATAAACACAACTGTGGGGAAACCTGTGAAAAATGAGAGGAACTTCACAATTGCAGATTTAATTTTTATGGGCAGCCACTATTAGTGAAAATTAGAAGCCACGAGAGAACTGTTTTCTTGTAGAAAAGTCTCCATAAATTTACTAGAGGGACTCCTCTCCCTAAGTGAACTTAGAAGAAAAACTATTCTAGAAGTGATTAACTGAATTCTTTCTACGTGTTGTGAGAAAGAAAAGGTTGTAGGGGGAGGAGAAATGTTCTAAAAGTTTATTCTGATTCTTATTATATATAGTTGGGGTTTTTTTAGTTGCTGTTAATAAAGTTGTATTTATATCCTTTTACCTTTGAGCCTACTTTGCCTTCCTCCTAATCCTATCTCACAGCAGGAAATGAGTAAGTATATTCTAGTGAGTGCACTGGCATTTGGCCAGCACTGAAACCCACCACAAAGGGTTTGCACCTGCAAACCCTGTGAAATCCTTATTTTCTGGTGGTGTCTCAGCAGTGTCACTTCCTACTCTGTTTCTGTCAATGTCAGTCGAATTTCATCCTCTGTCACCCAAAGTGAGGGACACCTTATCAGACCTCTCCTCTCCTCCAAACCCTTTCCCCACCATGGCCCAGAGCAAGAAGGAAAAGCAAATCCTAGCTGCTGGCTCTTATCAGTCAGTCTGCAAACTGCTGCAGGTCTCCAGGGGTTTCAGAGGAACAAGAAAATGTCTTGACGATTTTGTGTCTTGAGTCTCCAGACTTTCTGGAGTCTGTCCATTCATAATGCTGCTGCTTTCTAAGGCACTGCTTTTGTTTGAGTCCTGTGTCAGGCTCTATGAATCAAACTCTCTAGAGAAGGACATAAAACAAGTTCCTGCCTTAGAAAGTAGGTCTGAACTGTAAACTCAGGAGCGGGACAAGTCTTGCTCCTTTTTGGCTGGAATAGCTCCCTGGTCATTCGTCCCACAGGGGAGATGGAGACAACATTAATATTAACCCTATTAAAAAGAATACCCAATGCCATTCTGAGCCCCAAATTTTGAGAAGGAGGCACAGCTCCAGCTCCTGATACTCTACAATTCCAGAATCTCCAGAAGCTGATTCTCCTGGTTTATTTTGTTCCCCCAACCTGCATTGTGCTTGGCATCGCGCAGGCAGATGCAGCCCCTTGTCTTCCTGATGTCAAGTCCACAGATCAAAATAGAGACTCCTCCATCTCCTGTAAAGCCAACAAGGCTTTTCTCCTGTCTTTTGGAGCTGCTGCCTTCCTTTCTTCTATTTCTGCCCTCAGTCCATGTGCATCTTCATCAGATGTTCAGCCAACAGTATTTCCCCACCAAAAATTAACATTTCCAATTACTGAGGTTTTAGCCAGGTTCCCTATTTTATTCACCCTATTTCCTCCTACTCTCTTCAGGAAAGAGAATGTAAATGAACAAGAACTGAATGAAACCCACAAGCCTGGAGAATTTGTGAATGATGGGCAAAGGGACAGAGGGAGATGGGAAAATGTAAACCTTTACATCAGCAAAAAGTGACATGTACTGGCATTTGCAGATTAAACTATCTAAGCATGAAATACTATTCCTGGAGAGCAAAATTCAAATTCAGGAACCAAACGAGAATATTTTCTTACCAGCTTTTAAAATACACTTTTAATTCAGCAATATGACTTTTTAAAAACAGTGAGGTCACTATTTGGGAAAAGGTGTACTGATTTTATAAAATCCAATAGGAAACAAAATGAGGTGAGGAAAATTATTTTGATAGATTTGATTTACATAATACTGATATCCATGCTTGAATTCACCCATCATTTTACTAGTAAAAGGCCAAGCACTGATACAGTCACTAAGATGTAACCATCTGCTTAAAAAAGAGATGACAGGTTGTAAATTTTTGTTCTTGAAAACTAGAGGATTTCAGCATTTTAGAGTAATATGTTTATTTGAAAGTATAAATTAATACATCTTAGTAAAAAACACAAATTATCACTGCTGTACAAAGCCAAATTATTGCTTCTATTTAAGGGAAGCATATTTGTCTTTTCTCAAAAATACTTTTATCTAAATCACAACTGGGCTTAGCCTTAGAAAACTTACTGTGATTTTTATATAAACTATGATTTTCTAAAACTTTACTATTTCCAAATATTGCCAAAACATTCATTCTCATGATAACAGTCCAGATCCAGCAAAACCATCTCAGTAAATCATCATTCACCCAAAGGTGACATTCAAAATGTGACGATCTTAAGAGCAGCCAAATAACCCTGCCATCTCACACCTTGTGCTCCAGCTGGGAGAGCTCAATGACAGCACTGACAGGAAGAAGAGCAGACCAGCCAAACAGCATTTTGCCTATTTCACCCGGGGACTGTGTGATTTGCCCAAGGCTATATTAGCATTCAGTGTTGGAGAGCTGGTTGAGTGGCATTTAATTAGTGTGCAGCGCTGATCTGTGCAGCACTCCTAGTTCAGAAGGCTATAATGCAGTAGTACCATAAATAGACTGAAGTCCTGTAAAGAAAAAAAAACAAACCAAACATCTCCCCATTATCTATTCCTGCAAACACGAAGAGTAATAACAAATACTGTGTATGACAACTGTACTGTTATAAACTAAGTGGTGCCTCCTTAATATAAATTATCCAACTCACACAGTGCAAGTCCCTGATGGATTAAATATAAAACTGGGTGGATAGAGCCATCCACACAGCGTGCTTAGCCAGTTCCTCAGCCTATTCATAAACACAGAACATTTTATTTATACAGTACCTTCCTCATCTGTGTTAGTTTCAAAGGCTGCAGCTCAAAGTCACCAGAGCCCTCATCTCTCCCACAGCTGAAAGTGCAACTTTCCAGCAGGCTCCCGGGCTCACACACATCTCCACATACCTGCTCTGTGGCTGGAGGAGGAGGAGGTTTCCTCTCTGCTTGCCGCCTTTTTTCCCCCGGCTCTCCCAGCAGCCTTTCCAGCTCAAGCCAAGGAAGAGTTTCCTTGGGGAAGTCGTACCTCTGTTGCATGCCAGCTGACTAAAACTCTGCAAGCGCTGAGAGAAGTTTGAAGTCACAGGGAAAAAAAAAATACTCCCCATAGACTAATCCTTGAATTCATTCCTTCACAGTCATAAGATCTTACATATTTTCAGGCTCCCCAGACTATATAAATACATATATCTGTAATGTTTTTAAGATATGTGTGTCCTCTGCTCTTCTCTTTATTCTCCATTTTGTTCATTCAGCCTTGGCTTATTTCCTGCAGTTTCTCAGCTGGTAATTACGCTCCTCTCGTATTGACACATGAAACAGTCTGTGAACACCACAAAAAATCCCCTCCACAGGCTTTGGGACACGTGCTTGTCTCTGAAGTCATCCATGCCTGTCCCATGGCTGTCAGCCTGGCGATTCTCAGGGTTGGGGTAAATTAGGGGCACTGAGCTGGCTGCAAGCCTTACATTTCAAGTCCATGCAGGATGGGGTGTGTAGGAAAAGGGTATATGGGAATAGGGCAAGCGCATCATATTTGGTGTCCCAACAGATCATTTGTGTCTTCATGGCACAGCAGTGGGATGACCAAACACAGCCTTGGGGGGAAGGATAAATTCAATTTAATGCCTGAATGGGTAATAATGTAAATACCTTCTAAGAAAGGCTGTGGGATGAATTTTGCTTCCTTTACTTTGGGTGTTGTTATAGACATGTAATGCAATAGTTGGCTCTCACAATTAAGAGATAGATATTATGTAGATGTTAAAATGTATAGTGATGTTATTGTAATGTCCCCCCATAATCCTCTTTCCTCTCTCCCTTGTAACTGCCTCAGTAGTCGGGGCATTTAGGGAGGGCTGGCTTATTACCAAGAGGAGCAGTGTAACAACACCTGACCTCCAATCGAGATATAAGAAGGTCATCTCCAGCAATGCCTGGCAGAGAAGGGGTTGACTGACAAAACTTTGGGAAGGGCTAAGGATATAAAAGGCAGAGCATCCCTTTCTTAGAGGAGCACGTGGCTGACAGTCATGGGGGCTCCCAGTGCTGTAATTTTTCCTTATTTAGTCCTTTTGTTGTTATTTTTTGTTAAGGTTTAAAAAACTTTTTAACATCTGATCTCCCTCAGAGGAGAGGTTTTCCTTCTGCATCATGTGCTTTATCAACTTTTTTTTTAGATATGCAATAATAGCCAAGAATTTTCACCCAAAAAAATGAAGTGCTGGTTCCCTTCTCCCAGCCACCATCAATTCTGCCCCCTCTCCCAGATCTGCTTATTAAAATCAGCTAAAAGCTACATCCTTTTATACCATGCGCCAAACAGGTTCATGAATTCTGCTAAACATTTGCAGGCTCCAGCTTTTGCTTCTCTGCAACAGGCTTGCTCCCTGTAGCACACCAGCTTCTCTGAGTCAGAGTTACTTCAGAACTGCAGCATACTGGGAGATTTGACATGAAAACATCTACGGATGTGAAAAATGTGGTTTGATAAGTATCTCAGTAAATACACTTTGCTCATGTTGTTGCAATAAGACTGTAATAAGACTAATCAATGTAATAACAACATATACATAGTGGTAACAAAGAAAACAATAATTTTTTTTACTCCCTCCACTATTGCCTATGTACAGATGTAGCTGTATATGCATTGTTGTTGGTGCTATTATTATTATGGACCAAAACCCACCTAATAGCCCACAATAGCTTATTTGGAAGCTGTTGTGCTTATGGATTGACCAAGGAAGGAGCATATTTTGTGTCCCCTCCTGTCACCACAGCAGGACCACCTGATGGCCAACTTGATGTCACAGTAGCCAAGCCTGGAGGATCACGGTGGACCAGCTGCTTAGAGGTGGAGAGCCAATTGTATTTCCCAGGTGGTGCATGGCTAACTAATATGAAAATAGTCCGTCTCAGAAAGGATAGGAAGTCTCCCAACATGAAATTTCAGACTACATGGAAGCAGCAGGAATAATTCCTACAGGTCCTGCTGCTGTTAGACTCCATCTCTGGTTGTGGGCAGCAGAAACTTGGGTCAGCCTGTGGTTTATTCCCAGTGACACCTAAGTGCAGATGGCTTTTCCAGTTACATCTCTCCCACTAAAGATACCTCTCCCAGGGAGTGATCCCTGCCTAATCCACACAAACCTCTTCCTTTTCTAGTGGAAGTTGGACATGTCCAGGTGTGTAACACTCAGTTATCTGCCTCTGGATGGTGACCCCACTACCCTGAGATGGTTGTTTCACTTTCTTTTAGAGTGCCCTGAGTAAGATGGGGATAGCATGCAAAGCTGTCCTAGAACAGTGCAGAAGGCTGTGCAGAACAGGAGCAGCCAACCTCATCCAGGCCCTGAAGAAAACCCAAGGACTGCACCCAGCTTGGAAGGAACAATCTGGTTTGGTGGGGAAGGGTGCCCAGAAGAGAGCTAACCTTCAATGGGATTGATGTGAGGAGCTGGGATATCTGACAGCACTGATGTACACCCCATAGAAGAACCTGAGCACTCTAGGAGGGACACCACACCCTGCAGACTTGTAGGATCTTGCCTCCAAAACTGCTTGGAAGCATCAGTCCTACAATAATTTCTGCTGGTACCTGCCATGCACAAGTCCTACATTTTTCTGTACTAGGGCTGCAGGATGTGGCAATTGGCAAATGCCACTTCAAAACAAAGAGCCCACAGGTCAGTGCTGGTCACACAAAGTCAATCTTCACCATATCCTCACCCCTCCAAGTCTCATGGGATTCCCATTCTTCCATAGTAGAGGTGAGCAGGCATGGTTGGTGGGGCTGGCACGAAGACAAGCAGAAATGCACGAACAGAAAGCAAAATTTCCAGCTGCTGAGATGCTCCAAGACATCACTGCCTCTATAAGTTTCATTATCTTGAACTGATGTTAGCCCAGTTGCTTTCTAGAAATTGCATTAAAAAGGAAAAAAAATTAGAAGAAAAATAAGGCAAAAGAAAGAAGACAAGAAGAAAAGAACTGGCAGTTTTTATACAACTGCAAAAGATTACAGGTTGACCATGTGCACACCTCACACTTAAAATAGGTTCTATCATGTCAACAGGATGCCCAACACTAAGTATAAATTATATTTCCCAAGACTAAACAAAGTTTAATATTTATGCTCCTTTTCCTCCTGCTCCAATTATAGTTTGTTCTTTAAAAGAAAAACAAACACGAGGAGCAAGAGGTCCAAGAGCTTTACTCTGGCCCCATTTTCTATTCTTTCAGTGTTGAGGGAAGTTTGATGCTGGGAATATGATGATGTTTCACATGCTGGGATTTTGGCTTGTCTTGGTGCTGATGCTGGTGGTGAGCAGAGAAGGGAAGTTGTCCAGGTCAGGTGTGATTCCTGTCCCGTATCAGTCTCATCATATGGTGCCCACAGCTCTCAGGCACTGTGTCTTCACCTGAACTCGAAGCTGCTCTTGGCAGCTCCCTGGACTAGGCTAGGCTCAGTCCCCTGTGGTCCCAGCCAAAATCTTCCTCAGGCCCACCTCACCTTGGGCCATGAGGACATTGTTGTTGCAAGATGCAGACAGCTTCAGGAACAGCTGCAAAAGAAACACACATTAACTAGCTCCAAATCAGCTACCAGTGACCCAAATAGCTGTGAAATTCACCCCAAAAGCAGGGTAAAAGGCACATGTCCAGTTCTCCTGGGGCACCTCACCCTCCCCCAGCAAGATGTGACCAGCTATGAAGCAGTTCAGCTGCACCCATATCATGGATCAGTGATTGGAAGGATGAGCACAGTCCTGAGCATGGTCCTGGCTCACCTTGTCAGTCTTAGAGGACAGGGTCCCCAGGCACTGCTTGATATGCTGGCAGGCAATGACAAAAAAATTGAGCAAGAATGCAAAGTTCACAGTGCTCAAGACATTTGTGGAGTGCTTTGGAATGCTGTACATCACTTGGAGTGGCAGATGTTGTGGAAACTCCTGGTATAAGAGGGTACTACTGCAGGATAAAGATGACATTGCTTTAGTGATAAGGGTCTTCTGCAGACTGAGAGACCACAGAAGATAATACAAATAAGTTGTGATGGAAGCATCTCCCCAGATGTGAGGGTTGCTGGGGCATGCAGCAGTGAGGCAGTAAGGGAAAAGAGAGAGGAAAAGGACATGGGCAAAACTTCCAGACAAGTAAACCCACATCACGGGAGTTTCAAAGTCTCATAATTTTTGGAGGGTTGAAATGGGGCAAATGGAATTTGTGTGAGGGGACAAAACTCCAGGGTCTCCAGGGCCCTCTGGTTTTATTTTCCATCCTCTGTGGACCTGTGACATACACCACTGCCCAGCAAGACTTTGACATATGGCTTGCAAGCAGAGTTGCCAGGTGGATGTCTCAAGATGGCAATAAGGACAGAGAGCTCCTGCCTCACTTGCACTTGCCTGACAGCTCCTATGGTTGGAAGCATCTTGCATCCAACCCAGATTTCAGGTGTTTCTGTCCACTACTCTATGTCCGCCACTTTTTCTGCCCACTACTATCTCCAGGGATATCATCTTGCCTGTGTTTGAGTATCCCAAAGCTCAATCAGCACGTTTGGGAAACTGTGCTCCATGGGACAAATCTAGTTTATCTTGAATTGCACACCATTGAGACTGATGTGGTTTCTATGGCAAATATTTCTCATAACTCTACCACTGCAATAGCAGGGGGATCTATGAATCAGGCGGTGCTGAACAAGCAGCAGAACAGTTTCCTGTTGTCTGTGCGAAGGGGTTAAAGATCATGTTTCACTCTAAACCTCCTGCTCCATTTAAAGTGCAAAATGTCATCCATTCTTCCTTCTCTTGGTTTCCTTTTGGGTGGGGGAATGAATGTCATTCATATCTGGCATCTTCAGTCCCTGCTATTGATTAATATCTTATGAAAATCAGTTTAAACTATCAAACACCATTGAAATAATCAATTTTCACTTTTTGTTGCCCCTCCTTTCCACCTCTTTATTTTGGCTATGTGATGTCTTACTGTAGAGAAGCTAGTGAAAGGATTACTGTCATTCTGTGTACAAGGCCTTGAAGCTGATGATGACACAGATAATTTTCAGATCATGCAGAAAAGGATTTCACCACCGTTGGTTGAGAGTGTGATTTTGCTCCTTTTATGTCTTCTTTTTAGGCAAGTACTGAAAAGAAAAGAAATTTGCAGTCATAATCCTAGGGAGAGAAGAAATTGCTTAAAATGCTCTATTTTTGTCATGTTCCTTAAACCCTTTGATCCTCCCCATAACAAGCCCTTGTTCCATCACTATGTCATTTTTTAAAAATAGCTTACAGGTGTGTTATTTCCAAAACGCCTCTGCATCCTGCACAGTGGGTTAGCTTTTCTTGAATAATATAACTTCTGCCCCCAATGACATAGTTTGGAACTTTTTTTTTCCATGAAGGAAAATGATTGAAATCCTAACTTAAACCCTGAGCATGGCCCTTGCTGTGCAGACAGTCTGTCATGCCAGTCACTGTGTGTACTGCTTTGGGTAGAACATACTGCAGGAGGAGAAAAGGATCTGCACCATCTAGCTGATGTTTTGGAGTGATACTGTCTGTCTTGGTTTACCAGACAGGTGTCTGCTGGGCACAGGAGCAGATAGAGGGAGGTGTCTCAGGGCTGAGCTCCAGCAGTGCTGGTGAATTCTCCCTGCAGTAAGCGACAGCCTGGCTGTGCTTCTCTGATCCCAGAAAGTGAGAGAGCCCTGCCCTCGTGAGAAACGTGTAAAATGCCTACCACTTGGTTTTAAAATTTTTAAAGTTTAATAGTAATAAAATGGTTATAAAAATAGTAATATAGTTAGAATAATAAACATTTGGACAATTTGGATTTAGGACAATACAAGACAATATAAACAAAGAGTTATGGAGAGTCTGGGTACTTTTTTCTGGGCAACATAAGCCCGAAAAAGAACACATGTTAACAGAGGATTAACCCTTAAAAGCAATAGCCTGTTGCATACTCATACACCTCATACATGATGCATAAATTCCATTCAAACACAGGATTCTGTCTGGTCAGTGTCAACTTCTTCCTCTGAATCCTGACTGTGTCTTCATGGCTGAGTGAGGCAGGAAGAAGTTCGTTTCTTCTGATAAGAGAGCAAATTTTTTCTCAGAAAGATTTAGGTGTCTTGTGGCTGCTATCTCGGTGCAAATCCTTTCTTTAAAAAAGTATCTAACATAGCATAGTTTCTATTTTAACATTATGTTATAACCTAAAACTATATTTAACACACTACTTAAGAAAATTATTGGAGCATAACTTTCTAACATAACACATTTAATACTCATTTTAATATTTGAGAAAAGCCAATCATAAAATACACATTTTTCACAGAAAGGACTGCTCACTTCTCAAAGTTTTAAAAGGTTTATTAAAACCTTAATAAAAATTGCATCAAAAGGACTAAATAAGGAGAAACAGGCCTTGGAGCCTCCCTCATGGCTGCCTACCCCATGGCGCATCTTCAAGGTGGATGCTTCACCTTTTATACCCCGGGGGCGAGGGTGTGCATCAGCCAGCCCTGGCCACTCCCACAGTCTGTCACTCAGCTCTTCTTTGCTGTTTATTGTTGGAGACTGCTTTCTTGTACCTTGATTGGAGGTCAGGTGTTGCCATGCCAGGGCCCCCAACACAACCCATTGTACACCTCTTCTTTCTACCTGTCCTGGATAACCGAGGCTGTCTGATGGCAACAATACACAGGGGGGAGAAGGGAACTGTGGAGAGAACAGAGGACATCTAAACAACAAACTACAATAATGTAGCTATACATCAATAAAGCTTCTCTTAACACAGGATATCCATCCCTTAATTGTGAGAGCAAATCATCCCATCTATCTGTTATCCATCTGTAACACCCCCAACCCTGTCTCCTTTTTTACCTGCCCCCGTTCTCACAGTATCTCCTCCTTCTCTACCCCCAGAGAAACTCCCAAAAAATCCAAAGGAGTTCCCTCTCCCCCTATCAGTGCTTATTGGCAACTCCATGGGAACAAAATTCCATAGATAACAGGGAAAGAACAGAAAAACCCAACCTCCAACAACTACCTAGAACAGAGGCTAGACACGATTAGGAGAATGAAAAGTAGGTATTATTAAAGGTACACCTTTGAGTGTAAATACGTACACCTTTGGTAGGGGAAAGCCTCTGAGAGAGGCTACACCCAAGTTGGACGAGGGTCACAAGTTTTTCACACAATTATAAGTTGGGTCCATTTACATATCAGAGATTAATCTCCCAATTACATCTTCAGGTAAAGAAGTCATATTCCCTGAGTTTGCTTCCCTCCCTAACTCAATTTAGTTTATACTTTTCGGGGCCTGAGGCTGTAGGCTGTCCTTGAATTTCAGGCCTAGAGGGATGGTTTTGTGTGACCAAAATGTGAAGACAGTTAACTAACACTTTATATGGAGTTTAGAGTTATGCAGTAGTGCAGTACAGGATTTGAAAAATATAGAGGCCAAAATCCTAAGGCATCATAGCAACCCATTTGGACCAAAGAATGAAGCTGGGGATGCACTGGGAGACATAGGGGAATGTTGGAGTTAGTTCAGTGGGCTGGGAAAGCAGACATAGGGCAGTAAACTGAAGGAAACAATCCTGCTCATCTATTTGATTTTTCCAAACATTGAAACCTAATTTGTTGGGGAACATCTTTATTTCTGAGGTGGGATGCACTCAGCAAAAACTGCAGAGGCAGGGAACAGGCAACTTTTCCACTAGGAAGTTTAGTGCACTGGAATGGTGAAATATGGGCAACACAGAAACATAGATAATTATGTTCAAATTATGCTCAAATATGTATCATCAGCTCCCTGTCAGGTAGAAGTGATGGCAGCAAGTTTGAAGAGCTGAGTAAACTCCTGGTCTCCTTTTTCTCATAGAAAATTTTAACCCCGGAATGATGTCATAGGTGAAAAAGATGTGATATCTCTGATCAAATACAGACATGTACAAGGTTAGTATCTATCAAAGGACACTGGTTCTGATAACCTCCACAGCTCATGGAGGGAAATAGAAGCTCTTCTTGCTTGTGATTCATCTCATTCTCCGGCAGATTCATCACCCACAAGGAGCTCCAACTTTCTCCTGGGAATAAGGGAGTGGCGAATGACTAACACAGACATAGATTCAAAATTAAGGGAAATTAGTCCCTCTTGTAGCCAGCAAACAGAGAATTTGGGGATTTTTTTTGCTGGTTTTGGGTGTACCTCTAGCTGGTGTAAACCCCAGCTTTTCAGCCCAGGTTGGATATATCAATTCCTTATGATAATTCTCAGGTTTCCTTGAGAGAAGCCAGTTGATGATGGCATCTCTGGATGTGTTACAAATGCTATAAGTGGTTCTTCCATTCTGTTGTTGCTTTGAGGGTCTGACATCCCTCATCCCACTGAGCAAAGCCCTGAACAGGATTCCTCCATGAAGAGCCTCAGTACCTCCATAAAGCATGTACTCATATAAAAATGCAAATATCTTTGTTAAGAAATTGGGATCCAGATTCTGGGGTTAGATTCTACACCCCTTTTCCTCCTCAGCTCAAAGGCACTGTGTTTTAGACAGTGATCCTTACAGATCTCATGGCCCATCTGGAAGGTCTGTCCACGCCATATTATAAGCATCTCCTGGATGAAGGGGTGTGCTTCTTTGGATTTGCTCTCTGGCATCAAGACTACTGCATTTTTATTCTCTCCATATTATGAGTGAAAAGAAGAGAAGCTCTTCTTTTCTCACTGGACATTTTCAAAAGGTCCCTCTTGCTGATAGCACACTTCACAACTTAATGGACGGAATCAGCTGTTCCCAGGACTCAGGAACTGTGAGAATGGACAAACCTATCCATGCTAGGTTTGGATCTCAGGCATTTCAGTTCTCAGGTAAGACATTCTTGATAAGGGACCAGTCTTTTTACCATATATAAGTGAATATCCACTTAGGCCCAATGAAAAGTGAGTGGATGTACAGCTCCTACTGACCTCTCCCTTTCTCCACATATACACATGCCAACACCCATTCCAATCAGGAAAGAGGTTTTAGCCACAGCACTGAGGAAGTTTCTCATCTTTCACTTGTGACATTTCTTGGGATTAACCCATGATGATCTACTCTTATCTTAGACTATTTCATCCTTGAAAAATGCAGAGACTTTCTAAGCAAGTAAACAAAACAAAACAAAAAATAGCCATCAAACTGTACCCTAGGAGGTTGTTGTAAGGATTGAGATTCAGGATAAAATTTTTTTAGAAGGGCCTGTTGTACGAGAACAAGGGGTGATGGGTTTAAGTTAAGAGATGGATGATTTTGTTTAGATATTAAGGAAACATTTTTGATGAAAGGTGTGAAGCAGTGGCACAGGTTGCCCAGAGAAGCTGTGGTTGTCACATCCCTGGAAGTGTTCAAGGCCAGGCTGGACGGGGCTCTGAGCAGCCTGGTCTAGTTGAAGATGTCCCTGCTTATTTCAGGGGGAGTGAACTAGATGACTTTGGTGCCTTTCAAACCAAATTATTCTATGATTCTGTAATAAGAAAGTCATTGGAGATGATTAAAGAAAACAGTGGTGATATTTTCTGGCCACTGAATTATTTGCTCTTTGGCATTTGCAGGGAACGCACAGGACAACTGATTTTCATATTCTTTGCCTGCCCTCTCGTGGTGAATGGGCTGATTAACTGTATGCATGCATATCTATTTTACATATATATATATGTGTGCAGTGACATATACAGCAGAAACCACTTTAGTCAGATTTATACCTTGTGTTTGAGGTTACAGAAGTGAACAGTAGTTAATTGTTCCATTGGTGGTAACTGGTCTTTTTAATGCTGAAGATTTTCCTGTGATTGGTTACAATTTAGTTCAGATAAAATATTTCAGCATGAAAATGATAAGACTATAATGATTTTTTTTTTTTCCAGCTTGGACAGACTAGGGAGGCCTCCATGTGTTCCCTTCCTCTCTATAAACTCTGCTGAAACCGGGTGAGCTGTACAAAATCAAGAGCAAAACGGTTTTCTAGGATCAACTGTTATGGCAAATACAGGGCAGCATAAAAACAACTGCCACAGCATGGATGTGCCTTTTCCTACACAATGCCAGTAAGGGATAGCAGAGGGGCTCAGAAGGGGAAAGTTTGGAGAAGATAATTCATTCACCTTTGGTGCAGTTTATTTTCAAGTCATTTTAAACTCTTTTCACCTTGTAGCTGCAGAGAGCAGCCATGTAGCTTGTCACACCTCCTAGAAAGGTGTCCAGCACTGCGTGTGAGGTACTGAGGGTAAATGTGTTCAACAATGCATCTCCTGTCACTGACATTAATATCAGAGGTATTAAGGTACCTAAACAAGGTGTTCAGCCTTTTCTCCTCAGATGACCTATCACAGTGATTACAGTTCATATTGATGGGCCTTGTCTATGTCCAGAGGAAAGTGAACAAGAGTAACTTCTCAACAACGGCTTGATTCACCACTCAGTGAATTTATTATCATTCTGACTACATATTTACTCAGGATTTTGTTTTGAAGCCATGTACAGGGACCAGCACACTGTGTCTCTGGACTTCCATAGCCTTAGGCAACATGGAGATTATGTCCAAAGTCCCAAGCTCCCCAGGGACATAGTCACAACAGGAACCCTGTCAGAGTTGGAGAAGTGTTTGGACAGCACTCTCAGGCTCATGGTGGAGTTCTTGGGATGGTCCTGTGCAGGGCTAGGAGAGGACTTGATGATCCATGTGGGTCCCTTCCAACTCAGGATATTCTGTGATCCTAATCTATGATTCCATATTGTCCAAACCCGCCATTTATTGCACATTGTCCAGTGACAGGGCAGTATTTTTTTGCCTTGTCTGTGGTGACTGTGGTGGTGTTCACAGGGGTCCCAGGACAAGGGAAGAGATGAGAATCTTGACTCCGTGTTTCAGAAGGCTGATTAATTATTTTATTTTATATATATTATATTAAAAGAAAATTATATATTAAAGCTATACTAAAAGAATAGAAGAAAGGATTTCATCAGAAGGCTAGCAAGGAGTAGAAAAGGAATGATAATAAAATCTTGTGACTGACCAGAGTCCGAGACAGCCAGACTGTGATTGGCCATTAATCAAAAACAATCACGAGACCAATCAAAGATGCACCTGTTGCATTCCACAGCAGCAGATGATTATTGCTCACATTTTGTTTCTGAGGCCTCTCAGCTTCTCAGGAGAAAAAATCCTAACGAAAAGATTTTTCATAAAACTGTCCATAAAATATGCACAGTTGGTCCCTAGCCCAACAAGCACCACCCTAAACAACCTTGAGGCACATCTGGGGCCACGGATATTCCAAACATGGAGTTTATGTGTTTGGAAGGGGAAGGCAGTTTATTAGCTGGCCAGGGAAAGGTACCAAGCAGATGCCATGTAATCACAAAGGCATCCCCAGTGCTTTCTGAGGAGCATCCATTTGCCTTTCCTTTTCTGAGTCCACAGAAGCAACATCCAAGGCTTGTTCCTCTCATTGCTTAGGGCCTCCTGTTGTTCCAGATATGGGGAATGATCTGCTGGAGATCTCTCAGGATGTGAAACCTCCTTTCTCATTACAGCTGGAGGATTTCCTGTCTGGAGAGATTCTTCACTCATTTTCTTTCCTCCTGCCCATTCTCTGCTGGCTGGACACATGTGGACAACAGTGCCTGGGTGGGGAACCAAGGCAGGTTCCTCCTAATGAAATGAAAACCTTTTTGTCTTCTAACCTCACCTGCTCAGGGCATTATTCTCATGTTTCCTGTTTCTCTCCACACCCACAGACACCAGTGTGCACAGTCTGCAGTCCTCATAATATCAGCCAAGGACAAAGCTACAGCAGCAGGAGTGAAGTGGAGAAGGTTTTCAGGCTGATCCCTCTCCTCACTTGTGTGAAAAATGGAGTTCCTGGGGTCAGCCTACAAACAGGACCCCAAGCTTGAACCCACCATGAGCAGGGGGTCCTATTTCCCTCGTGTCCTGGCTGTGTTGCAGTCAATCAGAGCATCTTCAATGACATCTCTCCGTGAATAAACTCTGGCACCTTATTTGGATAATAGCCTGCAGTTATTCCCCCCAGTGCTTTCTGTGCGGTGATGGTGTTCAGGCAGCCAGGGTTACAGATTTCACCACTTCCACGGGACAATCACTTCCACGGGAGCCCACATAAGTAGGTTAAACAAAAGCTTTATTTCCATACAGGGTTCTTGGGACATGGCGCCAAGATTTCACAGAGAGCTCAAAACAGGGATTGGCAAGGAGTGCTGTGCTCCTGTAATGCTTCTTTTTGCAAACTGCCACAAGTCACAAAATGCATGCTCAGAGCCAAGCCTGAACTTCTCTTAAAATTAAAATTTTAAAAGAAACCTGAAACACTAACAGTTTTCAGGTTTGCTGTTTAAAGCACCAATGTACCAAAGCAGAGTTCACATGCAAGGGTGTATAGCTCTGCAGAGAAGGACCTCGAGGTTCTGGTGCACAACTTGATGTTCTGAGCCAGCAGTGCCCTGGGGGCCAAGGAGGCCGCTGGGTGCCTTGGTGTGCACAGGTCATAGGTTGGACTTGATGATCTCAAAGTTATTTTCCAACCTAGTTCATTCTGTGATTCTGTGACTGTGCAATGGAGATGACAGGCATGAAAGCTGATGCTGGTTGCTTCTCCCCAGGTGCTTCCCAGCCCGATGCACTGGCCAATGGGGCAGTCCCTGTGGGCTTTAGGAAGAGAAAGCTTTGACAGCAGATCAAGGGAGCTGATCCTGCCCCTCTGCTCAGCCCTGGTGAGGCACTTCTGGAGTGCTGTGTCCAGGTTTGGGCTCCTCTGGACAGCAGAGACATAGGGGTCCTAGAGCAGGTCCAGCAGAGGCTGCAGAGATGATGGGACCAGAGCTTCTCTCTTAAGGGGAGAGGCTGAGGGAGCTGGGGACCTTGTAAATTCCTTAGATGCAGTTGTATGATGTTGAGTTTTATGTAAAGAACCAGACATACATTTCAGGATTTAAAAATTCCTTTTATCCTGTTGGGTTGAACACATTAAATAACTTGAAGAAATCAAAGGCAACCTATCCTTTACCGTAATATTTCTGGAATCTCAGCACATGTAAGAATATATATGTCAGAGATGAAAAAATATTATCTGTGGTTGTACTACATTTGGTAAACAGAATAGTCTATGAAATCAATTTCTTGGTTCTTAAGTTGGGAAATTCAATAAAATTAAATTATTTTATTAATAATGTTTATTTTCCTTACAGTAGAGCTACAAATCCTGTCTAGAGCCTCTTCTTCTAAGTTTCATATAAAAATGGTCTCACCCTAGAAAGTCCACAGCCTACACTCATGCACAGATAAGAAGGCTACATAAAGGGAGCACATAAATATGGAAATACTAGTGGAGAAAATAAACAGAATACACAGAGGAGGCCAATTCTCCATAAGCATTAGCTTCAAATCCTTGCTTGTCATTATCTGTAATTAATAGACTCAATTACAGGGTAAAAGAAAGTAATTAATGTTAACATCATTATAGTTTGATTCCTGATGTTTGTCTGATGTTGGCTGAATGGGAGCCTGTTATGCACAAAGGCTACAAAATCCTGATCAGGATTTTGGGAATAAGTTGAAAGGAGGGCATGCTTCACAATATGAGGATTTGTTTAATTCCCTTCCCTAGATCCTCTGTATCTGCGGTCCACTTGCCAAGTGGGATTATTGAACTCATTCCCTCCTTAAGCTATGCAAGAGACGCCCAGGTGTCCTCAGCTTCAAGCAGAAAGGGAAGGGCTCCTTACCCAGGTACTTGTACAGGGCTCAGAGAAGCTGCTCTCTGTCCCTGATGGGATGAGGCTGTCACCTCTTAGCATTCTGTATGCCCTTGGGCCCCTGATCCTGGACATCTCTTGGAGGTGTTGATTTACCTTCCTACAGAAGTCAGGCTCTTGGGAAATTATATATACTGTATCCTTTTCCAGAGTAGAACTAAGGTACCTCCTATATCTGAGAACCGACAACTGTTTTTTTAATATACCAGATATTAAATCAAAACTGCCTTTTTATTAAACAGACATTCTGACTCTTTATTGAGCACAGAAGCTGTAGATGTCTCAATAGTTTTGCTTGTTTTTACAGAAACCAAAGAGAAAATCTCTTTTCATTTGAAAAAATATAAATAAATTCAAACAACCTGAGTTATAACCTCTGCCACTAAAGTTAGGAATGTTATGTAATGCATTAAAAATGAAAACCTTTATCCAACAGAGATGAATATTTTATATGAACATTAAAATAGGTGTGGTTTTACTACATTCCACTGCTTTAATAATACAACAGACCCCAAAACATACTGGAGTAGGGTAAGTCAGCATGATGCCTGCTTTATACTGCTGAAATAACTCCCAAGAATAGTAATGAATGTGATCTCAGTGGATGCACTATAAATCATATTCTAATGAATTTTCCCAATTGAATGACCGGTTGGCAGATAAACGTGGCTACATCAAGAGGAAAGCTGGGGCAATGAAAGTACAGCAGTCTGTTGTTAGGATATTGTTGCTAGCAATAAGTTCTTGCCTGTTTTATATGAAGCCATCCAGAAAATGGTATTTTAGTAGAGTGTACTGCTTCACCTTCCGACATCCCTTCATTGAAGCTTGGGAAATTGGAAAGAGGAAACAAGGCCTCCAAAAGAATAACAAAAGGAATGAGAACATTTACAGTCTTCAAAATCCAGCAATTCTCATACAATTACCTCTGATGATCACTGCATTTGTTGATTTTCTGGGAGTATTCCCTAAGTAGTTTCTATCCATAGTATCTATCCCTAAGTAGTTTTCATCCACCCAGGATCTCTGAACTGTCATTATGCAGTAATTCTCTCTTATTTGTGGAAAGGGGCTCTCAATTTTCTAATTGTCTTAGTTGTCATATAAAAATTATTCTTCATGAGTTGTTAAAAATACTGTCACATAAGTTGTTGATCTGCATTCCATGACCAAGTTCTCTGCTCTTGCAAATGTGCTGAACTTCACTGCAGACACTGAAATGCTTCCAGTTAAACTTAGTTTGAATAAGTTTGGTAGGACTCAGGGTAGGTGTTCATATGAACATAGAAACAGTAGTGCTTTTCTCTGAAAAGCTGCATTGTAGTTTCAGATATCCTTACTATGTGTGTGGTTAGGAACCAGCAGCACCTCTACTGATATTGGATTAAATAAAATTGTTCTGATGTTTTTAGAGGAAACTGAAGGTTTGTATTCCAGATTAAGAAAGTGGGGCTAGACAGAGCTTATGATAGTTTTGCCATTTGGTACTGCCTTTGTTTAAAATTGTTTTTACTGAGAGTGATGCTCAATGAACCTAATACCTTGTTTTACAGGCTGTTTCTTAGAATGTTTATGTGCTGACTTTCTTCAGTAGAAGGAAGTTTTTTGAATTCAGATTATTATTACAGGAGACAGAAGTGGTGTCTGATTCTGAAAATTTTAAACTGAGGTTTTTCTTTTCTCTCTTGTTGTTTTTAAAAGGATCAATATCTCAGAAAGCATGTGGGAGAAAAGATAAATTACATGGATGTTGGAGTTTTTGTGTAACTTATTGCTATGATTAGGGAAGTAGACCATAATAAAACGAGAACAGAACTCACAATTTTTTTCTACCAGCTCAAGACCACCCTAGCAGTGTGAGAAAGCAGGTATGGTTTGGAGGCAGCATTTTGTAGAGAAAATAAATAGGAAGATAAATTAAAGCATACAAGTTTCTTTCTAATTCTTCACAGACATAATCTCCACGCCCTGTAAGTCAAAGGAGAAGATAAGAGACAGAGCGATTGGCTGGCATTCCTCCCAGGAACTGAGCTGCATATAATTGGATTTCATTAGCCTTCCTTTCCTAAAATTTGAGGATGTAAAACCAAAAATCCTGTTCTTTTCTTGTAACATTTTATTGTACATTTTAGCAATATGAAAGTTATCTGTTTTCATCTGTTTTGGGTAGAGCTGTGTGAAGTTATGCACACATAAGCTAAAATCTTTAAGACACATTACAAATTTTAAGGAGGTATTAGATTAGAAAGATATTTGGACACAAAGGCTTTATCAAGAATATAATTCTTTATAAGATGAAAAGGAATAAAAGCTGTATATTTATGAAGTTTGGTTTCCAAACAATTTGTTTTGTTGCTTGTGTTAGTGTTTGAACAAATAAATACTTTATTGCCAAATTCTGGTATTAACTTCTTTTAATATGGCATCTTCTCCTGACTGTTATGTGGACTGTCTTTTGTCTCCTCTCCTGTATCCTGCCAATGCCTGACTACTGTACATTTTTTCTTGACAAATGCAGTCAGTGCAGTGAATATAGAGGATGTACTATATCTTGAAAAAGTGTTTTAAAACACCCTGGAACTTCTGGAAAAACTGGAAGCAGCTGGTTTTATCTTAAACTGGACCCTATAAATTTTCCTGGAAGATCTAGGCTCACTGATGTATTATCTGTCTGGAAAAGATATCACCATTGGTCTTTCTTTTTACAATTTTGGATATTTTGATATTAAATCATTCACTGAATATGGAGAAATGGCAACACCCATTTAGGCAGTTGCTGTGGGTTTTGCCAAGTGGGTCAAGCCTTAAAACTATGGGAACCCCTATCTGTATGCACAGGTCATATAAAAAAAATCATGTGCTCACCTCAAACTTGCTTTTGAAAATATGGAGAATTCTCACAGATCATTTTTCTTAGTGAGCCTGGCCTATTTCAACAGTTCTTTGTGTGAGTCTGCACTTCCAGAGAACTGGCTGGGAAGTAAGATAAGGATACAAAGACATAAACTCACTGCCCTATTGCAGCACCAGTGCTGGGGCCAAAATCTTATTAGATGCACCACATATTTCTAGCAGTTTTCCTCCATACATTCTAAATGACCAAGATAGTGATTCTCTGTCACTGGCTTTCATGGGTTTTATAGTCAGTTTTCCCACTCTTTTTTCTTTCCTTTTTTCCTACAAAATCTTACTACTTCTAATACATTGTGATAAGGAGACTTTTCATTTTTATTAAAAGACAAATTATAGAAATGACACAAGTTTTTAAAGCTTATATTCACATGGCTGAATCTAGAGATGTGAAAAGGCAATCTAAAATGAAGATATTAAAGTGATATTGTTGCCTTTTTACTTGGCTTATATTTAAGGTTAAGATTCTTGGTTTCTTCTGAGGCAAACAAAGACCACACTAACATCTAAAACACAGCAAGGAGCTGAATGACTTAGACAGCTTTGCATTTAAAAAGGAACATCTGGCAAGACTTCCATATGGATTTGACATCTACATGAAAAAAAGGATAAACCAAAAAAAATCAGAAAAAGCTCCCCATTCCCACATATCTGGGATCTGTGCTTACATTTACAACTCAGGCCCATTACTAAGACAAGGTGATGGTGTGAACTGAATTCAAGAAAGACATAAAAGATTTTTTTTTTAGGACTGTAAATGTTTTACTGGGATGGGGGAAAGGAAGCAAGAATAGAAAAACAGAAGTGATTTTTTTTCTCTCTGCAATAAACTGCAGAGGCAACCTTTTCATTTCTTTATTTAAAAAAAGGAAAAAAATAATAAAACATCTCTGAGCAGAGAACTTTTTTGCAGACAAAAGCTGTCCCTTTACTACATTTCTGAGTAAAATCTGCAGAGGCATAAACAGGAGAAATATAGAAATTCAGAAATTCTTCCTAATCTTGCAAAATGAGGAAAAAGACGAAAAGGAAAAGAAAACATGAGAAGTCAGAAGCCACACTGTATTTTCCTGTACTCTGTCAGTCTCAAGACCACACCCAAATTTTCTGAATTGTTCAATAAACACCCCTAGAAGTGCTGATTGTCAGAGAACCCCTCCTGTACCCAAAAGGCTCACCTTCATAGCTCAGACTGTATTCACTGTGAATGTGAAGCAATTAGAATAAACTTTTAATGAGCAGCATGAATTTACAGTCTCTTCCTTCTGTTTTAATGTGTTGGCTTACTGATTTATTTTCCAATCCAGTTCCAGATTTGGATTCAGTGTCTGGACTGAAGAAGCAGCAGCAGTTCTTCATTATGTTTTCTTTCTCATTCCTCCCTTTTATTTGTGATCAGCCCTTATCCCTTCCTCTCTCTGATGAAGCCCCAAGTGCAGGGTGAATTGTTTCAAAGCAACAAAGGGATTATTTGACTCAATTAAAACATACACACACAAGTCTTGCTTTATTTATTAACTTCTTGGGTTTTTTTTTTACTTTTTCTTTCAGGAGCTTTAAGTTCATTTTGCCTCAGACTCCACAAGTGAATTATAATTAGTTGCTTTATTCTTTTTTATTCAGTGTCTTTCTGGAGCGAAGTGAAGTGCAGTTGCTTCTTACAAACCACAACTTTCTCAAAAGTCTGCTCCATGATGATGTTTTGGAACAGGAGGACCCAGTAGAGGTCTGCCCTGCTGGCTGAGGTATGACAGCTCAGTATTTTGTAAGATGATCTTTTGCATAAAATCTCAAGCTGTTCCAGCCGGCTTTTTTGTCTGTGTCCATATGGGAAGGGGAAGGAGCAGCTCTGAGAACAGGCTTTGCGAGCCTGCTGTGTGCTGCTGCCGAGCACTTGGCCGTACCTGCTGAGCTCCCTCTGCCTTTTCATCTGCCAGCGGTTGTTGCAGATCACTCCCATGTCCCTGCATGTCACAGGAATAACAGAGTGAGGTTTTGGAGCGCTGCAGTAGGTCCTGAGAGACACTAAGCAGTTTAGATACGAGCATAAGATAATGGCAAAGTGGGAGCAGCTGGAGGAAGCAGACTGATCTCAGTATCACCCACAGCTCACTCTAGCACTGCCCATTTTTCTTTCCTGATACAGCTGGCTGTATGACTGCACGATAAATTTATTGGAGACTGGCTTCTGCAAGAGGGACAAAGCACATTTTTATGGTAGTCTGTCAGTTCAGTGGTGATCTAGATGAATCTGGGTTAAATTTAACAAAAGCCGTGTAAGCAGACTCTAGAACTTCAGTTCCATACAGATAATATGTGTGTCAGGAGAAGCCAGTCACACATTGCACAAGCTCAGGATTTAGGTTAGATTGGACCTAGGAAGCACTTGGGTGAGATTTAACCTAGAAGAAAGCTTAGAAAGTTGTGTCACTTCTTCAGAACTGGCTTGTTTTCAAACGTCTTCTGTGTTGTTGTAGGACCATCTGATGTATTTGGCACATTACACCTTAGCAGACTGCACAAAACAAGAAATTGACTTAACAGGAATTATGAGATTACCTTTGAAAGAAGTAAATGCTAAATAGATATATCTTTGATATTAAATATTTCATAAATATTTTGTGATGCTTTTGAGAAAAAAAAAGCATTCTTCATTGTTCTCTTTTTCATCCTCCCACAGGCTGACAGGAAGAAATCATTATAACTCTGTGGAGGTGTTGTATAGCAGCAGTTGTGGAATATCAATGGACAAGGCTCATAAAATCATTTGCAGCTTTCAGACTAATATCTCAGGAGAGGTTTTGTTTTCACTTTTGGTTTTTAAGAAACTGTACACTGCTAAGACATGAGGGAGAGAATGAGAAAGGCCAGAAACTTTTCTTGAGAAGAAATTAACTTATTTTTTCTGTTTTCTCAATACTAACACTCAAAATATAATATGTAAATGAAATGTACAGTGCTTTGGTTGCATAATAAGACATTTTAACAGGGCTAAAACATAGATATATTTTAAACAGTCAAGGCCTGAAGTAAACCAGATGTGTTTTTTTCTTTCAGCATATATGAACCCCCAACTGTGTGCATTTGTTATGTCAGAGGAAGCTGTTGACTTATTGTAATTTTTAATACATATAAAAATTTTATATAACTACTACTATAAAAATTATATATACTACTACTATAATCTCTTCTTCCCAAATTGGATTTTACTGAACTTCAATTAAACAATGATGAATCAGAGTTTCTCTGTATGGTAAATTCTGAAATTCTAGTTTCATTCTAAGGATGCTGATTTTGAATTTTCATCCACACAGCCCTCCCAGGCCAACACTGGTAACTTTGCAAAAGCATTTTCCATAAAATGTCAATTTTGAGGGCTCACTGTTTATGAAGTGAGACCTTTAGTTGAGGAGGGTGGCAATGCACAAGAATTGTTTGCCATTGAAGTTTCTTGTCTGTGGCAGCAGCTACTGTGAACTTGGCCAGCACATGGCTTTCAGAGCTGGTGAAGCTGATGATGTGTGACAGTGTTCCATGTTACTGCTTCAGCAATTAGGAAGGTGACATGCCCAGAAAAGAATGGGCTACGTGGGATTCCCCTTGCACTCCAACTTGTGGAAAATAACAAAGCAATAGCTAATAGAGAATTCTTTCAGAGATATTTCAAATAAGCATGGTGGACTGCTGGTCATTTGATCCCATGTTTATGCCTACCTGGAATAGCCATTGCCCCACCCAGCAGGAAATTCACTGTGCTCCTATCATGATTCAGTGGTGTCTGACACTTTCTGCTTGTTCATTTTAAGTCACAGTACCATAGGATGGAAAGCAGGGCGAAAAAACAGGCTTTGTGCTTTTATTTATAGAAAACTTAATAGCATTTTTGCACCATAAAATTTCTCCTGTGCAGTAGATATAAGCCATCAAAAATTTATTGTATATGTTTGTTTAAGTTATATTTATCTTTACTCCCACTCTGCTTTTAAACAATCAAGTTTGTATTTTTAAGATATTGGACAAGAAATAGTAGCAAATGGCAGGTTGTGGAAATTACAAGGCCTGGTCATGCATTTGCCCTCAGAAACTGGGTAAATTCGTTAAGACTCAAAGCTTTTTGATCAGTACCTCTAAATTTTATATTTTTAAACATAATAAGAGTGGAAGCTAGATTTTCAAAGAAGTCTTCAGTATTAGCATTTCTTTGCCTGTGTCACTGGACACTTTAAATTTGGACATTTGCAAATACAAAATTCATGTATAAGCAGACACACCCAGACACTTCAGACCAAGATATTTTTTCTGAGCAAGCTTACTGAAAGTGATTGAATTTCCATTCAAGGATGCCAGAAACATTTTCCACATTTCCTAAATAGTGAAGAGACCACTTTTGAGTTATATGGTTCAGCATGCACTAGAAACCTAGTTTACCAGTAAGTTTCTGAATCTGAGCTTTTCCTGACTGTTGATTTCAATTTTTTGTTTGGAAGATGCAAAGTTATAATGCAATAAGCAGTTACAATTTCATTCAAGGTATGTGCACAATCTGATTTCTTGTGTTTCTTTAAAAAATTTGGATATCCTCCCTGGATTTGTTTCTGTAAATAATTCAGGGTGGTGACACCATGGGCTATGGCAACAATACTTTTTTGAAATTGTTACATGATTTACTAACTTTTCTCCTAATGTGGTGCAGGGTAACACAATGTGTATGTTCATTTAGTACAAGGGTTAGTGAGTATATGAATTAATCTCAAACATGTTTATATCCAGAAAAGGCTTATATTTCAGAATAACTGGAGAGTTGAAACAGAGAACTGATGAACATTTCAGAGTGTTCAGGACTCAGGAGTTTAAAAGTGAGTTTCCTTGTGAAGATGTATTTATGGAGAAATTGATAGCCAGTATGGACATATGCTACCTACAAAGATAATTGATTACATATATACACAAAAAAAATCTCAGGGAGGAAGAGGGTTCATTGCCAGTGAGGCAACTGAGCAGATATAAACAGACTTCTCTAGTTCTTTAAAAAACAATAATAATGTTCACCCATTTCTGCAAATGGGAGGTGGGAAAGGACAGTGGGGGATGTCAGGAGAGACGTGGCAGCATATGGCATCCTCTGTACAGGGCTCTGCAGGTGACCAACCCCTCCAAACAGCAGCAAAGACATGGCCAAGGCCACCCCTGGGCTTCCAGAGACAAAGTCAGGGCACTCATGCCTCAAAGTAAAAAGCTCCAACAGACATGAACCCACTGTGAAAGATGCAGCTCTCACAAACTTCCCAGGGGCTAATTTTTGTCACCTTGCCAAGGGCTGATAAAGTTCCAAGGTGCCACAAACAAGTTGCCACTTATTTTATCTCTTTTTTCTAAAGATAAAGCTTCAATTTCTCAGCACTGTAGATCCCAGTTGAACAATCCCAGTTAATCAAGCTTTCCAATCCCTTAAGAAGATCCAAATCTACAAGGACACTGATGAGTTAAAGTTTTACTTTAGAGGTCACAAAGACAAGCTTTTTTATATTAAAAAGTCAGATCATCTGGTTTATTTATAGTGGGAAAGTATGCAAATTGTTGACCTTTATTGTTAGATTTTTAAATTTCCTCTTCTTCTGTATATAGGGATATAGCAGGGTCAAAAAAACTTTAGGAGAGATACGTGGAAAAGGAAGGTAGCAGTACATAACAGAAGGGGCCTTTTGAAAAAGAAAAACTTGGAGGACAAACATTTGTTTGGCACAAAATGAATAGGACAGGAGTCCATACATGGAAGACTAAATGATTAAGATTGAGAGTAAAGAAAAGAAGGAAGAGAGAAAGCTCTGACTGTCTCAGTATGAAGGACCGAAAAGGTTTAGAGTATGAATGCAAATCTGGGATTCTGCAGACCACAATGACATGGAAACTGGAAGGGGAAATTCCTGAGGGTCAGCATGCAACTTTGTGGGATTATTCTGTTGCTGTTCTAGGATTTATATGCCACTGTCATTACAGCTGTCTCCTGATAACAGCAGCTTTCAGAAATATATGGGACAGTCAATGCCCAGCAGATCAGAGCTCAGTACAAAGGCAGTAAATGATTTGCCGTTTGGCATGCACTGAGGGTGACATTCTGTCATTCTCTCTGCAGATGAGTTTCCCCCCATAGACACATCTCATTTCCCAGTTTATTGTTTCACAATTATTCATTATATCTTAAATGCCATGGAAACGATTCTACTGTGAAATTAAATTTTTAGTTATTTCCATGCTGCAGCTCTGAAATTAAGGTAATGGTTATTGGAACTAGCAAGATAACTAAAGATGATTTTACCTGCTAAATATTCAGTAAGAAAGCTTTTTGAGAGATACCAAAGATATACAAACCAGCTTTATATACAACCAATTACAAAGCCACAAGTATTTCAGAAAAATTATGAATTATCTGAATATATTAAATGCCTACTTATAAAGCACTGTAACAGTCAGTTCAGGACATATCACATTATTTTCAAAGCATTAATTGGTTTACATCAGGCAGCAGGCAGCAATAAAGAATGTATTTTAAAGCATAGAAAGAATTTTCACATTGTTGTATGAAAATAATACTGTTGACAAAAGGATCCATTTTGAACACAAATGTTCCCACAGCTCAGTCAACTCAATTTGTTTCACTGCTCTAGTGCCCAGTATTATAATGATCACACAGTTATGTTGCTTATTATCTTCTTGGGAAAGAATTTTTAAACTAAAAAATATTTGTCAGTCATCATAAGACAAGCAACCAACCAAGGCAGAAGACGTCCTATAATGTAATCTGCAAGATCTGTAGTTACAGATCTGTAATTTGTTCTTCTTATAAAGATCTCCGACACATGAAGGATTCAGCATTAGGAGACAAGAGGAAATGAAAGTGGCTCTTTACAGAGCAACTCTAGACCAAGGCACAGATGAAATGTTCATGGTTGGTGTGTGATCCTCTTCTGCTTCTCAGCACCACAGGACACGGTGACTCTGGGGCTGCCTCAAACCAGAGTTCTAAAAATCCTAAAAATGCATAATATTAAAGGATTTAAGACTCTCCCAAGATTTATGCACCTCTAGAATGAGATGAGACAAAACCAAAGTTTGAGGATTTATACGTGGACTTGGAAGCACCAGCAACGTTTTTATATGTAACTATTCTCTACATTGCAATAAGCTCAGAGGAAGAAATATCAAAAACCTATTTGAAAGGAAGATGTTTAGAGCTAAAACCTTTTGAAACTGAACTTAATATTCTTATCTTTTTACAAGGGTGTTTAAATTAAGGAATTGGATTCAAGCTAATCTTTGATTTGAATATATCTTAATATACGTACTTATTTATATAAATTTATTATTTATTTATGGCATGCTTCCTTCCAGAAGATAAACAACATCAGGCACTTACATGCAGTTGCAAATAAACAAAGCTAATAAATATGTCATTTGCACTTACATAGTATGTATGAAATAAATCATCCCAATAAGCATGTTTTAAAACATGACAGCTGTCACATTTTGGTCTGAAGACAAGGGCCACTAGGGGCCACCATACACCTCAGAAAAATTGGATTTCTTTCGCAGGGGAAAATCTTAAAACACATTCCACTTGTAGGTAACTGACTTTACATTTCTCATGAAATTTAGTTTTAAAATTTGCAAAATTTGCAAAGAAATGTTTTTTAAAAAGGCAATAAGGTAATTAAGTTCTCCTTTCTATCACATTCCCTTCCATTGACAGAGATGTATACATCTGCATGACAAAAGTCAGAAGGCTGGGAAGCACCAAGTGATGAACTGACTCCAGGTGCATTCTCTGTGAATTACTTCTGGATAAGACGAACTGTGTTCGGCATTAGTTTTTAAAGTTATGAAAATAGCAAAGTAGTCTAATTTGTGCTTTCAAATAGATGTATTTTGAGAGAAGGCCAAATGATTTCATCAAGGAATCACTTATGCTGAAGATGTAATTGGAGTTACAAGGCATTGCAAATACTTTCATTGGAGTTGGCTCTTCGCCTGAGGTTGTTATCAAGTAAATATTTATTTCCAAGTAAAATGTCTAGTTCCATCACTCTGCTAACTACTTATAGTAGCTACAATTTCTGCAGGAATCACAGCAAAAAACCATTTTAAAAGTTATCTTGTTTCTTTGGCAGAGGCTGCATATACATAATTTCCATCTCCACCCCTTCTCTTTACCCGCACAATAATCCCAGTTGAATTGTAATTGACAACACAGAGCATCCTGTAAGATTGAGTCATCTGTTAGTGTTAGAAACAGCAGATCCCTGAAATCCTGAGTGCAAAGAATTTGTTTTAACCCGTAGACCACTTAGCATTATTATATCTACATAAATAAGCACAGTTGCACACTTGGGCAGATATTCAGCCTTTATGAATATTGACACTATGATTCCATTGGACCCAGGAAGACTATCTGTATGGATTAAGATTTCTGATTACTTTTGCATTTCTTTATGAATTTCATGTGAGAAATTATAGCAAATTTCTAACATAAACTACTAGAATTCAGACACCAGATAAAATCTTTTTTTCTTTCCTTTTCCTTTTAGGATATCCTGCAGAGACTTTCCATTCGCAGAATTCTTACACTTAGGGCAAGATCTTAGCCACAGTGGAAGTTTTAAAAGTACTAATTTATGTCCATTAATATTTCTCAAGTAAGTTCATGTGGCATTCACTGAAGTCATAATGAGACTCCTATTAAAATGAGGATGAACCTTGAATTTTTTAATTTCTTCCTTTCCTTTCTTTTTTCTTTTCTATTAAAAATAGTTCTTTAACGAAAAGCTACCTGCCTGTCTTCTGGTTATTTCTTGATCTCTATGTTCAAAGAACTGCTTTGCAGAACAGAACAGCCTTCAGTGCCTTTGCCTTTCTGGAGAATCCTGGAGACAAAGAATAATTTATTTAGGGACCTAGATGTGCTGTTATGCTATGATTCTTACTTGCACAGCATCAGTTTTCAACTGCTACTCCTCTGACAGTGTGAGATGGCCAAAGAGGGTAGTGAATTTTCCTTAATATTTATTGTGTTTCTCCTGATGTAAGAAAAATTTAATGCATCAAATTAATGACAATTCTATACTTATACAGAAGCTTTTAGTCACGAAGGCTTTGTTAAGTCACTGATGATGTCTACAATGCAGCATCCTCACATTTGTGATCCGTGCTCTCACAGGTAAAATTCAAGGATCAGATATAATGAAAACAGACTGCCTCTAAGAAGAGTGGGTGATTCATGAGAGGGAAAGAGATCAAATATTGCTTCTGCATGTTCCTTATTGTCTCAAAAGTCAGAACCTCAGTGCTAAATCACAGCCTAAGAGTAAGAAGTATTAAACTGTTGCCAAGTGTATTACTCCAGGACAATTACAGACTGGTGAATTCTGGCATAAGATACTGTTCAAGACATAAATCATAAGGGGGAGGGTAGCAAAAGCATTTATGATTTATTGTAGAGTAAATGCTGTTTTTCAATGGGATAGTACATCTATCAGAAATTATGTCCTGGACTTTCAAAGGATCCTCTGGATATTAAGCATCAAGTTTTTGAAAGTGCTCAGCAGGATTTGAGGATTGTACTCCCCTAAGAACCAAATGTAGCTTGCATATTGGAAAGGGTATATATGTGAGGGAATAGTTGTGGGAAAAGCAAATAACAGAAGTTTATCTCACTAACTTTTCCAATGCCACCTTCTATCTCTTGTTTTTTCTCAACTTCCTGCAGCCTTTGTTTTTAAGATGTTTCTTACAGACATCATTTTTCAGTGAATTTTTTTTCTTCACATGAATATATAACCTCTGCTATTTAGCAGAACTTTTTGTTCTTTTTCTACCCCCTGCTTACCAGAAACTGCTCAGCTCATTTACTTGCCTGACATTCCTTTTTCCCAGAATGGTTTACCTGTGTACACCATTTTGTGTTTCTACTAGATTTTTTCTTTCTAATTCCAACAACTTGCACAGGTTTCATGTAAGGATCAGTGAATGGCTTTGCCTCTTTTCCCCCATTAAATAACTCCTCTGCTCAGTGTTTCACTGCTCACCAGCTTCCCCCATCCTCTCTCTGCTTTTCCTGAAGGGTGAGATGACCCTCTGACCCACACGCAGCAAGCTGGAGCTCCCTTTTACACAATCACAGCAAAACATTCCTCTTTCTGTTTCCCAGAGGAAGTGAAGGGGTTATAATAATGAAGGGAAGGGAGAAGCTGCCAGTTGTTTCCACCTCTGGATATTTTGGTTGGAAGGAGGGGGGGTTACTATATTATTAGGAAAGGATGCTGTGCTATTCTGGGATGTCAAAACAGGAGGAGGGTTAACAATATAATTTTCATTTCCATATTTACAGATATGGGAGACAGTCTCATTAGTCCTCTGGGCTCAGAAGCTGTTATCAAAATCCACATTTTTTCAGGGATTTAAGTTTGTACTTTGGACTGAAAAAAACTCACACTGACCTTTCTGAAGTTCAGTCACCTGCTTCACTTGTGGCTGCATCTCAAACATGTCTGCAGGGTGTCTGTATTTTTCCATTGATGAACCCAGGGGCCCAAAAATCAGCTGCTAAGGTTGTTTGTAGGCCCGTGTGAGTGGACACTGACAGTGCTCACAGTGGGAGAAAGCTGTGGAGCAAGGCTGTGTGTGATACAGGCAGGGGCTGACAAGATACCCTACTGTTAGATGCAGTTTTATCTCTGTTGCGTTCACATATTCTCTTAGCATCGCTTCTCAATTTTAGATAGGGATGAGGCCCTGCAAAGTAACAGTTTTCTTCACATTTTTGTAGAGCAGATGAATCTGAGATTCAGCTCCTTCCTCCCCTCTGGTGAGGTAAAAAGTTCAACATTTTCCTCCTTTTTTCCATTCACCTCTGCACAGATCAAAATCTGATTTATCAGTTCCGTACCACTGCAGCCAGCCTTCGGGCCAGGTTTATTCCACTGCTGTCAGAGCAGCATGTGTTCCCTTCACCTCCCACACACTGATCTGAGCCCCTGCTGCTGTGGGCAGCTGGGACCCATCAGGTACCACTGCCAGGGCTGAGCAGCCGTAACAGGACCTCTCCCAGGGGGAAAAAACCTGGTGGTGTTACTTGATTCGGGAGGCCAACATTGCTTTGGCTCTTTCTACATTAAAAACTAATAATAAATTGTGGTATTCCTTCAAATCACTCTTAGACAGAGGCTATCAGATAGAAAAAGAAAAAAAAAAGATTAAGTATCCTAATGCAAAAAGCATGAAGATAAGACAGTGAGAGAAGGTAACAAAGTAATTCCCTTCCCTTCCCTTCCCTTCCCTTCCCTTCCCTTCCCTTCCCTTCCCTTCCCTTCCCTTCCCTTCCCTTCCCTTCCCTTCCCTTCCCTTCCCTTCCCTTCCCTTCCCTTCCCTTCCCTTCCCTTCCCTTCCCTTCCCATCTGCTCATCTGCAGTTTTTTTCTTGATTTTAAACTCTTTTTGATAAAAAGTCACCTACAAAGTGTGTGTGTGTGTGGCAGAGGTTGTGGTCATTGTGGCTATGATGACTGCTTACAGCATCTGCTTTATGCTGATATGTTAGCTCATGTCAGAGAGAACCACTAAAATTTATATTTATATAGCACTGAATTTATATTTATATAGCACTGAATAAATAAAAACACAAAGGGCAGAAATAAAAAAAAAAATGGCACACCAACAAATAACAAATTTGTTCACCCCATCTTAGCTCTTGGGACCTGAAATTGAAGACAAAATTTGCAGCTTTGAAGAGTGCTGAATTCTGCTGTTGAACACCATGTTCATAACAAGCTGTTAAGACGACATGATCTTGTTATCACCTGGGGAGTGAACTGTAATTCCTGTGCATTTCTGCTGGCAGACAGGATTAATTATGTCAAGCTATGTGCCTTCATCAGTGCTGAAGGATTACATATATTTATATCAGACTGTTTATGCCAGGTTAGTTTTCATACTACACCATGACATGAGACTCTCCTCCTCAATTAAGTTTGGTTGTTGAGCTAAACTGGTTAGAGATTAAATAAAAAGGTGTTCCCAATGTTATTTTGATCTGGAGATAATTTTCACTAATGAATTTCACATGTTATATGTTGTACCTAATCGGTGTTTATTTTCCCTGGGTTATGGTACATTTTCTATCAGTGTATTGAACAGCACCAATTATTAGCATTATGCAGAGGGTGGGCAGTTGTGTGATTTAAGGATTGCACATATGAATGCAAATACTCAAATAGGCCCATGGTCCCTCTCAAACAGTGGGCAGCAAGAAAATGCAGGTAGTGGCTGGGGCAAGAACTAGGCTGTGAGACACTTCAGTCAGTCCATGTATTAAAAATATCATGCATGTGTATAATTGGCAAGGGGTGCAGTAATCTTAGACTTGTTGCCCTGCTTCTGACAACTCCATGGTTATGAACTTAACATGTGGTATGCTATTCATAAAACTATTCTGCCATTGTCAAACTGCTTTGCACAGACAATGAACAAATTTATTGGATAGGCCCACTGAGCTTCAAAACTCAGTCTCTAGGGATTACTTTTTGTTTGCCAGAACCTGATCTGTTTCCAGGACATTTGAGGACTTTTCACAACTGGAAAATATCTAATTGTGGCTATGGGATAACCAGGGACAAGAAAAATACCCCAAACCTAAAACTGTTAAAATTTCCACTACTAAGATTGAAAGCTGGGAGTAAATACTCCTGGGGTGGCAAAAAAGCATTTCACAGAATATTGCATATCCAGAATCACCTATTCTTTTTTTACATATAGAAGATTTGTGGCACATACAGGACAAAATCCCTTGGTATGCATAGCAATGCTTACTGCAACAGAAGGAGCACTTAAATAGATATCACAAGACTTGGTTCACATTTAAAATTTCAAGGGTTATTGCTTTTTTCAGTTGCTGATGTAATTTTTCTGACTTTCAAAATTCTGGAACAGTAGAAGTCACTGCTCAAAAAGAGCATTGGGAATATAAGGTGGTGTAAAAAACAAAGGAATGCTGTATGAGCTCCTGTTTTCAGGCTACACTTTGGGTTCATGAGCTACTACTCTTCATTTGATGCATAAATGTCTTTATGGGTGAACTCCTCCATATCAATGCTACTTACTTCTTATTAATTTACTGTTTGGCTTCTGTAATTATTCTCATAACAACAATAATGCAAAGTCCTCAAACCTTCAATTTTACTTTACAAAAAGAATAATAATTCCAGTTTTACATATGAATGGACAAACAGAGAGAAGTCTGAATGCCAAATCAGCATAACTAAGCAAAATATTGTTTTCATTGCAGTTGTGCAGCCCCATTGATTTGATGAGATTAAAAGAAGATTCTGATCAACATGTAATTTGATTGTGCCCTTATCTGAGGATTCTAATTCTTAACAAGACTTTTTTTTTGTCTCAGCTAATTAAATTTTAGGCACTAAAGGCTGAGACAGTAATGCAAGCAAAAACATGATCCAAAGCCACCTAGCACAGAAGTCACCTGAAATCATTAAGCATCTTTCTTCTTAGCCTAAAAATTCACTTGTAGCTGAATTTCTGCTGCTGTGGCTACTCAGAACTGTCCCAATGTGAGCACACAGATTCCTACTTTTCCTCCATTCCATCCTGGGATCAATGCCTGTGCTGTCCTGGCAGTTCAAACACCCAAAGAAAGGGAAGACTTGAGACCAGATCCCCGACTCCAGTACAATTTCATTTGCTTTTCTTCTGTTTCCAACTCATGTTTGTATTCCGTCCCTGTTTCCAGAACCATTCACAATTTTTTAAATTGAACAGACATTGGAATGAAACAAATATTTTTTTATTTACATTTTCTGATATCTGGACTTAGATCTCAGAAGTTAGGTCTTACTTCCTGGGAGAATAAAATGTGCATTTTTGACTAATTTAGATAAAAAAGACATTGAATTCTGGCTTGTCACTTCCTAAAATACTCTTATCAAGGGCTTTTGAAAATAAAGGACATAATTTTCTATTGCTTTAACATCAGTATCTTAGAAAAGAGATCACTGACTTTTTCAAATAATGTTTTATAGTGTCTACACCTATAATATCATTGTATCCTGATTAGGCAGTATAACCTCTCCCAGTCCCCAAGTCACACACACAGACACTGAAAAAGGATATGATTTTAGTCCCATTTTCAGCACAGCATTTCTCAAGAGATGCAGATAGTCCTCTTCCCACTTCTGTTATGTGGAGTTTGTTCTGTGAATCTCATCCCTTAAAAATCCTCAGGGTTTAATTATGGGTTGTCAGTTCAGAGTGGTAAAAACCAACCAAAAGGCAGTGTCAGGCTGGTGGTAATTGGTAAGAACTTAAGTCCAAAGTACCTAGGAAAATCATAGGCAGTCTGCCCTTAAGTCTGAAGTATGTCAGAAAAAGTTGTTCAGCCTAAACTGGTTAGGCAGAGAGACAGAGTGACTTTCAGGTAAGAAAGCACAGAGAATTGAAGCCCTCCTTGAAAACAGATACTGGAAAGGAATATAAGATGCACATGAACAGTTAGATTTAATTTCATGAAAGAAAGTCAAAAAAATTGGCCATTGAGTCTTGACTTTTACTCCATCATTAAAGAAAAATAGGGTTTCACAACATATGCAGAGGCTGAATGATAATTCTGATATTTCCTCCTTGTGCCTCAAAAGAAACTGTAAATAATCTGTCTAATCTGCTTATAAAGATATCAATTAATTAAAGCAATATAACTTCCTTGCACACTTTATTATTTTTATGTGTTCTTTTTTCTAGGATTTTTTTTCCTAGCTGAATGTTTTTGTAGCTGAAATTCACGTTTTCCTGTTTTCCTCCACTAACCCAGAACACAGTTTTTTTTCCTTGCTACTTGTCAGAGTAATGTGACACAGTTTTTACTTTCTTGGGAACTTGACAACCTCCCTCAATTTTCTCTTCTTTAGCCAAAATAAGACTTGCCTTAAACCAGATTTTTCAGCTTCCAGATTAGTCCATTTTTTTTCCTCATGTGCCCTATCTATAACAGGACACATTATAGCTAAGGCTGTAACAATGATGGACTGGCTGAAGAACTACTTATAATTTTTTTTTCACATATCTCAATATGCTCTATGCCTCTCCTACAACAGTTACAGTTGACTCATGTTAGTTTCATATTTAGTCTTCACAAAGAAAGGCTGACTTTATTTTAGTGTGTCTCTGCTGTTATAGAAACCCTAAGTGGATTTAATTTCGTCTTTCTTCAGTTGTCAAAAAAGTGAATTGTATTTTATCATCTAGATGTCTAGAATCTCTCTGCAATCAGTAGTAATAAATATGTCCACATAAAAAATGAGTATAATATAACCCTGCAGACTAGGGTATGGATAAGTATGGGACAGGACTCTGTGGAGCCACAGTAAAATCATACACAAGTAAAGATGCTAAATAAAGAACAATTCTTGTTTGTGGTTGTCAATGTCAGAATTGGGAAATCAGTAGAGAGAGATGAGAAATATTACTGTTTTCAACATTTAAACTCAGGAGCAGCAGAAGTAGAAGAAAATTCATAAATATGCTATATATTGTCTAGAGCAAAGATGCAAATTATGACCAGAGCTTTCTTATCATGCCTACAGCCCAAAGAAAGAGGTAACTGCAAGCCAGAAGGACAAGATTCACACAGTAAATATCACAGCAAAATTGTTCATGCTTGAAGTATTCTTGAGTTATTCCAGTTGTAAATGTCCTAGGAGCTTTGTTCTAGTCCACTGAGGTTGTGCTGATGTCTGGAGACTACAGAGAATAATAGTGAATTTAAAAAAATTACAAGTGTTTTGGGACATCAGTAGCAGTGGGCAGGTTCCCTGGAGCTTATTCCAGTTGCTATTTGTAATTATATATTTTTCAGTTACGAAGGAAGTTATAGGATATATGTAACCCTTAATGCTCCCACAGGCAGGGGTGGATAAACTGAGGTGACTGGATACAGAGCTACTATCAGTCCAAGAGGTGAAGGCTGTAAAATCCTGTTCCTACTTAAAGCCTTGCTTAAACTTACTTTCTTTCACTATCTCAAGTGAGATATAGGCTGTTTACATGAATGAATGTACTCTCTATATTGGCACATCCGTAAATGTTCAATTGACAGACACCTCAATCTAGCTGGAATTACTCAGACTAGTGGTACAGCTCCTTATGTCTGTCTGAGTTAAGGGTATTGTCTGTACTAGTATAAAATGAGACTAGAGTGCCAGCTAAAAGGCCAGTAGAGTTCTAGATCCACCAAGATTGTTACTGATATTACAGAAATTATCAAATTTCATTGCATGAGTTACTTTTCCACTTAATACCAACATACAGTTTTCTATTATACATAGTGGGATTTGCCCCTGTGTAGGTGAAGTTAGGCTGTTTATTTTTAAAAGAAAGAAATATTTGCTCAGTTCCGATGTATTATTCTGGTGATTTCCTTTCTAAAACACCAAATGAGTCAAAATAAATACAAGAAAATCAGTGGGATATTCTACTAGGGTAATAAAATGCATTTCACGTGGAAGGAGTTGGCAGCCTGTTACTTGCCATGTCTTACTTGAGGAAGTGTAGGCAGGGTGAAGCAGAGAAAACTCAGAGATCTTTCCATTGCTCAGTGGATAGAGCCAGTAGAGTTCTCAAAGTGTCCTCACAGAGATGAAGGCATGAATATTTTTTGAATCATAAGTGGAAACATGTAAGATTTTGAAGCACTCACAGTTCGCATATATAGGTTTTATGTATGCAAATGGTCTGGAATTAAACTTTTAATACTGAGATGTTGAGCCCACACTGGGTGATCAGTGCAATTATTAATTTTGTTCTGTCTAAAAAGGTTCCTGTAATGTGTTTGAAGGTTTAACAACTGAAACACACTCAAGACACTCTAGTACTGGAAAATGAAAGAGTTAACTTTGTGTATTTTTAAAATACTTTTTCAATAAGAGATACTGTGGAATCTTCTGGATGGAGTGACAGAAAACATGTTGGAAAGTTAAATTGGATGAAGCTTAGCAGTGAATGAAGAGTACAAAATGGATTAAAATTAATTATGCCCTAAATTGTGCTGTGATTATGAGAAGATGCTGTTTGCTCAAGAGAGTCACAGCTCTCTGATACAAATCCTTGTATAAGCATATGGGAGAATCAGTGGCATGATCAGGTTTTCTGAAATCCTACAGGCCACATAGACAAAACCTATTTAATTTTTGCTTTGAAAACCAATGTCCAAAGGGAATATATGGAGCACTCTTGGTTTCTGTTGTTATTACATATCCAGATTAGTTTAATATGCTGGAAAACAATCACAAGCCAAATAAAAAAATCATATAAAGGAGGAAAGTGTACTGTTTACTGACTTTAGTTTGGCACTAAGTTGCTATTTTATCAGTCTTGGCTACCATTGCAGATCAGGATCACAACAATGGTCAACAAAACTGGTGTTTAATTTTCTGTCCTATGACAGCATTAATACCTAATTTCACCGGATATCCAATGTTTACCAATGAATTCAAGTGGCAACCATGTGTTAAATATTAATGAATGTCATACAATTTACTCATCTTGCTTGTTATAACTTCCACTCAGCTATGATGGAAAAAAAAGTTGTTTTTTTTCTTGTTGGGACAGGGCCTCCAAAATGTGTTGTGCATTTGTGGTATTATACTAGAGCCTGAAATGGAAAATATTCATCCACTTGAGCAACTATTGAACAGTATGATCATAGTACTGGGATATAAAAGTAATGATTAAGTAATTACACTGTTTTGTAACTGCTGTGTTTCTTTTCCAGGGTAATACACAGACAGAAAAGACAGTCTTTTTCAGAAAATAACTAAGGAGAGTAACCAGATCACAAAATATGTCCTGGAAATGAGAAAAATAAAGTAAATATTATGTTGGATCTACAGGACTTCAAGGCACATGGAAGTTCTTTTTGAAGAGGTGTGGCATTACAAAAGTTTGTTACAATTAATGGCAATAGCTCTTTTGTCAGAAAAGGCCACAACCTTTAAAATGACCACATTTATTTTTGTCCAATAGAGGAAACACTGATGAGAGTAAAAAAGTCTACAAAATCAACTGAAGACAGGAGACCTTATTTCCTTAGAAACTGGAACAAACCAGCTGAAACTTTGTAGAACTTGCTGGTAAAAGATTGCATTACAAATAGAGATCTGTTTGCAGTAATTTCTCTCAGAAAAGATCTGGTCCTTCTTGGTAAATGTGATTAGTGGTATTTGAATCCAATTCAAGTACTCATCAAATTATCACTGTTTAAACTGGTGGCAACAATACTGACTACACAAGTTATGAGTGATTTTCTTCCTAGTATTAATCTTCAATACCTAGTGTTTGTCATCCTCATGATTAAAGAAATCATCAGAGCATTGGGATATTTTAATTAACTCTGGCTTAGCTATACACTCCAGTTACGCCACGTATGTGCTCTCTGGAGACTCAGAATTCATCCCTCTGAACCATTATAAGCATTCATTATTGAAGCTTCTCAGGCCACTCAGCCACAGAGTGGCACAGGAGTGTCCTGCAATCTGCTGAGGAGTAGTCACTTCCTCAAGGAAAAATGTCTGAAATAATGCTGAGTTTCACAATGTTCCAGGCTACAATACCAGTGTAAAAGCTTTAATGTGGGGGAGAATGAGCTCATCTAAAGACCACACACATTTTGCTTGCTTGCCTTCATATAAATGAGAGATATCTTTGTCATCCACAGTTTCTTCAAAGCAGACTAGGTGCTAATTCCCACTCACCTCTCCCTTCCAGATGCTATTTTATGCATATTATTGCTTTTCTTCAAAGCAGCAATGTAGTCTAAAGCCTATCCTAAAACTAGCAAATCATTCCAGTTCACTGTGGCTCATCATGTTTGTATATATAAATTTTTTTTTCTTTTTGGCAGGCTTGACCCAATGAAATAGGAGTCTGAAAAGTTTAATCAAGTCATCTGTGACTTGAAATTGACTGCTAATATCCGTTATGGAGTTACCAGATGATACTTTGGAAATGGGATAGGCATACCAGACTTAAAATGAAGTGGAAGAGGTTTCTCCAGGGTTCTCCCAATTGTTCTGGCAGCACAGCTCACAGCTATCTCAGCAGCATCAGAAACCATATGGGGAAGGCCTCACACATCTCAGGCTAAGCTTGCACACTTGGGATTTATTAAATCAGTGAAAGCTACACAGAAACCAAAGCTGTGCTCTTGATAAAGTGGATTTGTCATGTGCCCAAAGAATGTTGACAAGTGATTTTGTGTGATTATGTTTAATGATGAAATATCAAGTATTTCACAGAAAAATCAGACATTAAAACATACAGTTTTGTTTAAGTTGTTTTTGGAGGATAAAACAAGAAAAGAAAAATAAATGGTTATTGTTTATACACATTCATGATTTGTCTGATTTTATTTACTTACTTATTCATGAGCAACTGATATTCAGTTTAGTAATTTTGCCATTCACTTATTCAGGCTTTACAACAATTTATTAGTTAATCTAGGTATATCTCTTCGTAGACATCATCTTTAAGGCTTTTACCTGAAACTCACCACCCTGAAATCTGCATAGCCAGCTGAGACACAGCTTGGTATGTGTATATTGTGACATAGATTTGTGTCAAAGCAATCCCACACTGTCTGGCAATTTACAGGCACTTTGTCTCAATGTTGAGTTGGTTGCTGTGGATTGACTCATGTCTCAATTCCTCAAAACCTTATATGGCCATATAACACTGCCTGTGAACCATAAAACATTAATTCTTGACATATTTTGTTGAGAAAATGGAGTAATGAAAAAAAAAATCCTTCTTTCTTCATTCTTCTCTCATTTTCCTTCACAATTCTCTCATCTTCCACTAGTAGTGATAAACTATGAAAGGAAGAACAAAATTATCTCTGTTGAAAGTACACTGGATCATAAAACCATGACATCATGTAATCATAAAATAGTTTGTGTTGGAAGGGACTTTATAGGCCATTGAATTCCAACTCCCTGCCATGGGCAGGGTTATCTTCCTCCAGACCAGGTTGCTCAGAGTCACATCCAACCTGGCCTTGAACTCTTACAGGGATGGAGCAACCACAGCATTTTTGGACAACCTGTTCCAGTGATAATCCAGAATATGCTGTAAACCAACTGTAATTAGGAGAGAAAAAAAAAAACAAACTTCAATTCAAGGCCAGGACTGACAGATTTTTTTTAATCTTGGCAGCTGAACTAAGAGGAGGATCTCAAATTCAAAGTAGGACACTGGGAACTGACATGCAACTTGCATAGTGTGTTATGAAAGCCTGCAGAAGAAATAGTCATAGTAGGTTATGCCAGCAAGTTTTGTTGTAGAGAGCTGACACAGGTAAGAAAAAAAAAATTACCATTTAATAAATTACTCAGATTTCATTTTTCTCCCTTTTCAGATTTCTTTCAAGGCTAAGTATCTATATGCAGACAAAAATCTTAAAAACAAACTTGTGCAAATTTTTTCCTTAATTTTTATACAGATTATGATCAAGGAGGGGTTTTGAGATCTTCATTTACCTTTACACTGTGGGATTACTCCTAAGTAAATCCTGATCTTCTAATTCTGTACCTGAATTGTCCAGGGTCCCAGCAAGCAGAACAGCCTTTCCTGTTCTGCACCCTGGAACACTGGAACTCATGGACAATAAATGGCCAGAATAGAATGAGAAAGGGAGAAAAGTACTTGTGGCTTTATTCACAGAAGTGACTTGAAATCTAATTGGGGTTTATGCAGTCATCTGAAGTGAATGAAAGATCATGGAGCCTGAATACCTCCACTGTATGTGGGCTACATATTTTGGCTCCAGATAATCTGTGCCTTATGTCCACGCTGCATAACCACAGTCCATCTAGACTGATCAAATCAGGCCTAATGTCTTCTTCATGTGCCTCCATTGCCTCCAGACACCAGAAGCAGAGCAGCACTGAAACAAGTCTGCTGAGCTTTGTGGAGTCTCTGTCAGTCCCTGCAGAAACCAGACTGCACTGTGGTGTGATTGTGGTACAAAAAGAACTGAGCTGACTTCTGGTGGACCAGATCCAGAGCAGTGGTATTAATTAGACTGTCCCCCTCACCTCAGTTTTGGAAGAGGGGTTCACAGGAGGCAGAGCCCTAACCTGTGCTGGTGCAGCGAGGAGCTGTGAGGAGCTGTGCTCCCAGCTCCTCTGGCTGGAGTCTGACCATGTGCTGGCACCCACGTGCCATGGTCTGCACTGCCTGTGTTCTCCTGGCTCATTGCTGCAGAACCCAATTCTGCAGGGAGACTCTGTGTTCCTGAGATCCCTGCTTGAGTGCCCGTGGATGCAGAAGACAGGGCTGTGCAGGAAAACCCTCTGGCAGCTTTGCTCTGCACAGTCTGCAATTTCCCACATGTGTCTGAACTACTGAGATAAGGAAATTGAATTAAAAATTTCAGATACAGTCTGTCCTATAGGTGAGGGGAGACACTGAATTTCTTTTTTTTTTTTTCCATGAGGGACAGATGTGTTCTGAGTAATTCCTTCCAAAGCAGTAAGGAGACATTCCATCTATCTATCACAAGCATAAAGCATATTTAAATTATTCTTTTAAGCAGAAATAGAAGCACTCTATAAGTTCAGATCTATTTTTTCCACATAGAGGGAAGTGGTAGTGCTCCAGTTCAGAACCATCCTACCTTTTCCTTATGATTTCTGCATATTAGAATAATTTATCAAACTCAGTGGAGAAAGAAGTTTGAGTCTGTTTTTCTTCATTTGGCTTTTGAGTGTCTTTGAGATGGGGATCAAAACAAACTGTATCCTGCCCCTGTGGAAAATACATTTATACTCAAGATATGCAAAACAGGATATGACAAAATTCTGGAGAAAAAGTACAGCAATGCTGATACATGAGGTTCTGGTATAAATCATTCCCCAGCTCTGGGATTCATGTTGGAAACTGCTCAGATAGATGATTTGATGCTTCAGAACTCCAAAGGAATAAATAGAAATGAGAACAAGAAGACACTGATTTAAAGTGAAAATGAAGTCATGTGTTTACACTGAAGGAGTCTAGTCATCATCAGAATGTAATTACAATGTATAATCTACTTTGGGCTTATATCTAGCACATGACAGAATTAGGATATAGTTATTTCACCAGAGTTTTCCAGCTTGGTCATGTGCTAAAACTACTTAGTTCATCAGCTACAATGCTGGCTTACTTTTTATTTTATTAGGCTGCTGTTTGCTTACTTCTACTTTGTCTTTATTTTGAAGTTGATTTATGGTTGATCTTCCTGTTAATGTCACTTAAAAGAAGAGCATTTTCAACGTAATCAAATCTAAATAAATGTCCTAGGTGTATAAAAATAAAAGTTTTATTTAAATGAGGTATAAACTACTTCTGACAGAAGCATCTATGTGATCTGGATCTATTTTTCAGTGCAAATTTCATGTTGGTGCTCCAGATTCCTGTTATATTTTTGCATACAGCTCTGTGATATAGGCAAGAGCCATACAAAAGCAATAGTAAAGCTAGCTTTTCACCTACTCTTAAATAAATCTTTTCACACTAGACAGAACTTGGAGGATGTACTTGTTCTTAAGTAAAAAGACTAATAATGTCAGAGGGATTTCCCACTGAGGAATTGATGTTTAAGATCAGCAGAAGCTACAGCTCCCATCCACCATGTGTACACTATCACATCATTGCAGATGCTCTCACTTCCAACTGTGCCTTTTCAGCACAGTAGACATCTCTTCTCAAAGTTTAATCTAATGCAGGAAATCCAATCTTCCTGTCTTGCAGCAGAGGACTAAACCCAAAGAAAAACCGCCTACCAAAGACAACCTTAGGTCCTAAGAGTTATGCAGTTTCTTGTCTAATGTTTTAACTGTTTGGTCCTGGCATCGTACCTGAATATTATTTAAGCATTTAGATTCCATGAATTAAAGTTGAGATGTGCCTAGGGCAAGCTGAAGAGCTCCATTCCTGCTCAGGGCTGGCTGGGTGAGGCTGTTGAATGCTGAATAATCCTGAACTTCTCTTTTTGCAGGCAGCTCTTCTGATGCGGTGCAGGCTGGAAAAACCTACTGAGAGTGGACACTTTAATCTGTTATGCTTGAATTGTTAAATAAGGCTGATATCCTTATCACATGCAACTGTTGCAGTAGAAAATGGATGTGCTAAATAAGTCTGCAAGAAACTTTGTAATCATAATTTCCTTTTTTTTTGCTTAATCCATTTTCAATTTTCCACCTCCCAGAAAAAGATCTCCCTAGACAAAACATAGGTAAAGACTCACACCTCAAATTCTATCACACTGTAGCAACTAATTTTCTGGATTCTGTCAAGTTTTAAGTGGAATATGGGTGCTAAAATGCTCAGAGCCATTTGCACATTGATCAGAAGAAAAATGCTAACTAAAGTACCTGAAGTCCTTCTTTTAGCCTCCAGCATTTTTAGCAAAACCAATCCTTTAGGATAAGATCTTAGGCAAGAGTCAAATTTCTTTCATTCTGGCACAGTTTGGAATAGTGATCATTAAACATAAAATGAATGTTACAGTCATTAAGCATAAAAAATAAGAAGCAATCAAAATCTATTAATCAAATAACTTGTAAATTCTTGCCTAGCCATATAGTCATACTTTACAAACTTCTAAAATCTGCAGTGTCTAATGATTTCAAGTATTGCAAGATAAACTTGAGAATCTTGAGTAACTTTTAACAAAGAAACTATGTCAGTATTGAGAATTGCCAAAGGCAGCTGTTCCAGATGTTTGGGTTGAAGGACAGAAGAGATGCTTTTATGAATGCCTCAGTGTTTCCTCCTGTCTTTGTATGGATCTTTGTTTGGGTGGTAAAAAAAACCCTCCTCACATCTTTCTATTTTATTTTCTTTCACAAGATGTTAGACACATTTTCTCCTATGATCTTTGATCTTTTTGGTACAAGCACCTTCAAACATGCTGAGAGAGCAGCAAGCAGCAACAGAGCTAATTTACCCATTGAAATGACTTCATCTCTGTCACAGACTCTTCCATATGCTCCTCTTTAGTATAAACAATTCCACCCAAGCCTCTGGAGAGTAGCAGTGGCAATGAGGTTACTAAATCCAGGCTGTTGAGATAGATAGAATCTTCGACATAAAGAATGACCTTGCAAAGGCAAAGATCCCACACAGTAGATTGTGGAACTGTGTAAATTCCTCATCCCTTTGGCATGAGCACATGGTAACAACTGTCACTCCTCTGTAAGCACCTTGTGCCTGATTAAGAGAGGACATTCAAAACTGCCTTCCACCAGCTTCATCAGTTTACATTTAGGGAAACTGAACTGATGTGAGGGTCAATGACTTCCCCAGATCACATTTTTGAAGTATATATTCCCATGCTTCTCCACAGAACATGTTCAGATCCAGTATATATTTTCTTAGGTTTGCCTTTATCAGTAGCTCACAAATTAATAAACTCAAAGAAACTTCTTTACTTTTTCAGTTTAATTTAAAGTCTGTTTTTCAAACTTGCTTTTGCTGTTACTTTCTTTCTTTGACTTGTGCTCCCCTTGTAACATAGTGAGGCGAATAAATCCTTTCAGTATCTGGAGAGTAAAAGGACAAACCGAATTATACTTTTTGAATGTAAGAAGGTAAACAGGTAGACACAGAGAGAGAGGTAGATACATATGTAAGGGAAGGAGGGAAGGAGGGAAGGAAGGAAGTGGCAGAAGGAAGTGGTGGAAGGAAGTGGCGGAAGGAAGGAAGGAAGGAAGGAAGTGGCGGAAGGAAGTGGCGGAAGGAAGTGGCGGAAGGAAGTGGCGGAAGGAAGGAAGTGGCGGAAGGAAGTGGCGGAAGGAAGGAAGTGGCGGAAGGAAGTGGCGGAAGGAAGTGGCGGAAGGAAGTGGCGGAAGGAAGTGGCAGAAGGAAGGAAGGAAGGAAGGAAGGAAGGAAGGAAGGAAGGAAGGAAGGAAGGAAGGAAGGAAGGAAGGTTGGTCAGTTATGGATTTTGCCAAAAATGCTGGCTACAACCACCTTTCAGGAAGCTGTAGAGAGTGATAATGTCACATCTGGGTCTCCTTTTCTCCAGGCTAAACAACCCCAGCTCCTTCAGTTGTTCCTCACAGGGCTTTTTCCAAGCCCCTCACCAGCCTCGTTGCCTCCTCTGGATGTGGATTCAACAGAGAACAAAGGTTGGTCTTACCTTTCATTTTACCATTAATATATTTGTAAAAACATTTTTTATTATCCTTTACAAAATTGCCAAATTAAGTTTGAACTGAGCTTTGGCCTCCCTAATTTTTTCCTACATGCCCTGGAGGTGCCCTTAAATACTTCCTGAGAGACCTGACCCTTCTTCCAAAGATGATACATCGTCCTTTTATTCCTAAGTTCCTCCAAAACCTCATTTCCCATCCAGACTGGATGTTTGCCTCATTGACTCATCTTTTGGCACAGGTACAGTCTGCTCCTATACCCTCAAGATCTCTGTTTTGAAGCTCAACCACCTTTCCTGGACCCCTTTGTTTTTAAGAGCTGCTTCCCAGGTAACTCTCTTAATAAGTCTCCTAGATAGGCCAAAGTCTTCCCTTTGGAAGTCCAGTGTAAGAATCTTATTGATATTCCTCCCCATTTCACCAAATATTGAGAACTCTATAATTTCATGATTGCTGTGCCCCAAGTGGCCTCCAACCACCACATCTCTCATCAGCCCACCTCTGTTTGCAAGAACATAGTCCATCTAACATAGTCCATCCCCTGCTGGACTCACCCACAAACTGTGACAAAATGTTATCCTCCACACACTCTATGAACTTCCTGCACTGCCTCTTTTCTGCTGTATTAAGTTCCCAGCAGATGTCTGGTAGGTGAAGTCACCTACAAGAACGAGGGCTGGTGGTCCTGAGCCATTCTCCAGCTGTTTACAGAGTAAGTTGTCCTCCTCTTCTCCCTGGTGGGATGGTTGATAACAAATTCCCAGCAGGATGTCAGCCTTACGGGCCCTCTCCTTAATTCTTACCCATAGACATTCACCTTCATTGTCATTAGTTTACGATCCATGGCATCAAAAGCCTCCCAATATAAAGGGCCACCCCTCCACCTCTTCCCCATTTCCAGTCTCTCCTGAAGAGCTTGTATCCATCCAGTGCAGTGCTCCAGCCATGTGAGTCATCCCACCACGTTTCTGTGATAGCAATTACATCACAGCTCTGCTGCTGCTCCATGGCTTCCAGCTCTTCTTGTTTGTAACCCATGCTGTGTGCATTGGTCTACATGCACCTCAGCTGGGCTGCTGATTTCACCCCTAACTCAGGCTTATCACCCTTGGATCTGCTTCCAGACGGCCCAGCTGCATCCCCTTCCCCCTTCAAACCTAGTCTAAAGCCCTCTCAATGTGTTCCAGCAGTTCATGAGCTAAAATCCTTCTGCCCTTAACAAACATGCAGCCCATCCAGTCCCAGCAGGCCAGGTGCCAAAGAAGTTGCACCATGATTAAAGACCCCAAAATTCTGCTGATGACACCGACCCTTGAGCCACTTGTTGACAATGTGGGCTCTCCTATTCCTTTCACTGCTTTTCTCAGCCACCAAAGGGACTGAGCAGAACACTACCTGTGCTCCTGCCTTACCAACCACTTGACTCAGCACCCTAAAGTCCCTTTTAATTGCCCTGATGCTCCTCTTCTCAATCTCATCACTGCCAGCCTGGAGTATCAGCAGTGGGTAATAATAAGAGGGCTGAGTCAGCCCAGAGAGTCTCTTGGTAATATCCCGTACCTGGGCCCCAGGGAGGCAGCAGACCTCCCTGTGGGATGTGTCAACAAATGCTTCGTTTATATTCATCTGGAAGACTTGCTCTTGTCATAAGTAGCAAATACAGCTTCTGGTAAAGTTTGTCTTCAGTGTTATTAATAGAATTCTCGCACCAGTTTTCAGTATTCTGGCATTGGATACGTTCAATGAATCAGTAACAGAATAAAATCATACTGCAGAAAAACTTACAGACATTGGACAGTGCTTTATCCTGTTCTTAACATATATTTTATGTTCATGTGAGGTAGGAAAACCTGAGTAGTATTATTTTAGTCCCTGTTTTTAACCTTCCTTTCTTTTACAAGATTAAAAGAAAATAATTATCTCTTATAAGCATTACAAATTAAATTGCAGAGTGAAACAGTGTCCCACTAGTTTTACATTTAAAATTACCTATGCTCAGTTTAGGATTATTAATCTGAAATTGTAATCATAACTGGTGATCAAAGAGAAAAACATCTGTTGTTTTGAAACCTTAATTCCCTTTCTGTTGAGCATATTCTCTACGCCTTTCCACTTTTGACTCATAAATCCAGGTTCATTCTCCTCAAGGAAAGTCATCCTGGAGCTCTTTTACCCTCCTGTCCCTCTGTTTTAATTTTCTCCCCAACAGTCCCAGTCTCCCCAGCTCATCTTACCTCTTCCCATGCACTCCCATAAAGGCTCATGGACTTCTCATGGAGGCTGAGAAGATATTCAGTGAAGACTCCACGCAGAAATTTCCAGTGTGCATGAAAATGGATGAAAATTTCAATGCAGAAAGCACAGAGCAGCAGAGCCAACAGGGTGGTCTCTCCATTACCACAGCATTTTCTAAATCTTAAAAGAACTTGATCCTTATTTTGAGAAAAAATGTAATAACCAGATCATTTGAAATTGGTAACTAGAAAATGGATAATTGTAAAAAGCCCTTATGCAAGCCACAGCTGGAAGTCTCAGAATCACTTTGTTTTTCAGGTATCCATATGTTTCCTTAATGGTTTCAGTCTGAGATGGAAAATGTCAGTAAAGCCACCAAGGCTTTTACTGAGTGGAAAATACAGTTTCCTGTGAATCCATCCAGATTAGTTTAATTTTTTTGCGGCCATGTGGAAGTTCTGCAGGTTTTGAACCTGGTATGACCAAGGGGTTTGTATTAAACTGAGTTATATTGACAGACTCCATCCTTCTGCTCCTAGCTCTTTCAATTAAGAGAGGAGGAAATGAAGAGGGTGAAAATGGATAGGAGAGATATATTTTTTCATTTGGCCGCTATTTGAAGCAAAACCAAAAATGGAGCCTATAGAGTAGAATCATGGTAGTCCCCTCAAAAAAGACATGAGGCATGAATACTACATCTTTCTGAAATGAGACATGCACTTTTTGATTTGTGAATGTCTCCCACTGCCAGCCTTTTGTGACACAGATATTGTATAGTCCTTTTGCAGAAAAAAATATAATTTCAATACTGAATAATATAACTTCAATTACCAGGAAAAATACATAATTTGAAAATTAATTTATCTATTTATGTTGAACACATTTATCAATAGACTCTTTCAGATGTGTGTGAAGACACCAACAGTCTTGGGCCACATACTGCAGCAATGATTTGTTTATCATTTTTGGATTCATACACGATTTTTGAGCTTATTGAATTTTCTGTTTTCCATGTCGTCATCAGGTGCATTTTCAGTGTGCAGCACCATGAGTCAAAATTGATTTTTTAGGTTTGATCTATGTCTTTGCTGTAATTTTAAAGTGTGTTTTCTTTTTCTTAATTAATATTTGAATTATTTATTTATTTTTTAATGTTACCACATAAATTCTGGTTTTTCCTGGTTTAAGATACTAAACACTGCCCCTATGACTGCTGTCAATACCTTGATTTTATGACAGAGGGAATTGAAATTAAAAGCTTATGCATTTTAATTTGCATGCCATATGTAGATAGTGCTACTCACCTCTCCACACATATCTGATGGTAACTAAAATGTAAAGTTAAAAAAACCATTAAAAATATATTAAATGTATTTAGTTCTTTCTGTTGATGAAATGTGGGCAAAGAGTTTCCTTCATTTTTATATTCATTATTAATTATTTGTAATTATTCACCAAATATATTTCAAAGATAATCCTTCTTAACTTCTGCAATGTTATTGGATGTATTAGTCAAAAGCGAGGTGGCACAAAAGGGTGATAAACAATAAGAATTCTTTTTTGTTAAAAAAATATTTCTTTACATATTGCTCTGAATATCTGAAATTTTTCTTCTTTTAATATGAAATATTGAAATAGATAGCCTTTAATATTCAGTTTTTGAGTGGGCTAATGTACTTCTGTTGATTTAGCAATTTGCTGGTTTTCTGGCCTTAGAATCATTGCATGGCTCAGACTGGTAGGGAAGATTGAAGGTCTTGCAATCCAAGGCCTCTACAATGAGCAGGGACATCTTCAACTAGATCAGGTTGCTCAGAGCATCAATCCAACCTGACCTTGAATGCTTTCAGGAATGGGACCTCCATCTCTCTAGGCAGCCCATGTCAGAGTTTCACCACCCTCACTGTAAAGAATCTTCTCTTAACCTATTGAGTTTGTTCTACCGTACCTATTACGTTAGAAAACGACGCTTCTCTAAGTTTTCTAATAGAAGATTAATTGTTGTTGCTAATACTGTGATTACTAATATTAGAAAAATTATTCCTGTGTTCATCTGTAAATAATCCAAAAAAATTCCAGCTACTGGATTTACATTGTTTAAAAATGGAAACAGGAAAAACCAGCCCCAGCAAAGAGCCGTATTGGGTCTGTGCCTAGACAATCACTAATTCTGCCAAGAAAAGATGAAGTATTTTGTTTTCAGTACATTAGAGGCTAGGCCAAGAATTATATAAGGTAACTCCATTTTTATGGTGAATGCATTTAAAAGAGTGTGGATTTCAAAAGAAATCAGTGAGAGTTTACTAGACATGTAATAGGAGAATAAGGCAGGAAATTCTAGGTACAATCATCTCAGAGCTTCTTGATAGGTCTCAGCTGCAGCATTACAGTACAGTGTGTCTGTGTGTATTTTACACTAGAAATATTAGGCCTGAGGGGGTAGAAAAATAGTGTACCTGAGAGGCAGCCTTATTTTGTTTTTCATCTATGAAAGAACATTTTTGTTTGAATGCCTTTTTTACATGAATCTTTAAAATGCAGAGCACTTAATCTTCACACAGCAATTTTCACATTTCTCCCTAAAATCAAATATATTTTTAAGTATTGGTTGTCCTAAAGCACATATATACATTATTCAATTTTTTGGGACAATTTTTCTCTAAATAAGTTTTTGCTTGAGAATGTTATTTCAAAAAAAACCTAAAATTTTTCAACACAGCAACAACAACAAACTCAGTCTGGGGACACCATGTTTTAAAGTTTAATGACATTCTTTGTAGTTGCCAGAATTTCTCCTTAAGACGCTTTCAGAAACACCCTAAAGTTGGTTTTAAAGCTATGGTGTTCAGAATTCTGTTTTGACTGAATTATTGAAAACACTATGTTGAATTTACAAGGAGTGTATCCTAAGCATTTTCCTCAAAATGTGTTTTGTGTATTTCAAAATGCACCTTTTTTAAAAAATTTATTTTGTCTGCAGAGAAATTTAACTTAATCATATAAAAGGTGGTTTCTTTCCTAAACACATACATACATGAACTTTGGAAAGAAAGAATCCAAAATATTGGAACATAAAGACCTTAATTTTTCTCCAAATGTTCAAATAGTGAACATCTGGTTTAGGGAGATAAAAAAAATAGAAAAGCTTGTACCAAACCTCACTCATCTGATCTTATAAACTTGCAGCATCCTTCATATAATATGTATGCACAATCCCATAATTCCCAAATATTAGAATTGAATTTCTGCAAATATGGATGTGTTTCCATGAAAGTGAAATCAGGATTAAAAATGGGGCAGTAGACACACATCATAAAAACACAGCTGAAACATTGTTCCAATTTCTTCGGTTGTAGCCACATCTTTGAGATCAGCCTTGTTATGGTTACATGAATCTTTATGAGCACACCAAGGCTGACAACCTCTGATGTGTCGCACATGTGTAACATTTTAGGATTTTAAAGTTTTGCTAACAGAATTCTCTGAATAAGGATTATTCTGCTGGGCATTAGTCAGATCTGAGAGAAAGCCATATAAACGAAGATTTTTTTGAGCATTTTGTCTGAGGCTCTGACTTAAACACACAAATACAGAATTATTGTCACATAAGGTGTCTTTCCAATGGTTGGTGTGAGCACCGCTGGCACTCCAGATTTCATGAGCTTCTTCTACTCCAGCAGCCAACCTGTGATTTGGGAGAGATTAGCACTAAACTATGCACCACCATAAACACTGAAAGCATCATGAGATGACTCCATTTTGTCTGTGCCAGTTGCAATTTACCTTTGTGGAACAGGCAGTTAGGTTTTATTCACTGTGAGGCTTGTGGACAGAATAACTTCATTAAAACCACAGCTTGTATTACTTTATATTATTCACCATTATTTTCCAAAATAATTAATTTAGTCAATAAGCTCAGTTTTACAAAAGAGAGTTGTTGCTGTTGGTTGTTGTTGCTCTTTGTTGTTGTTGTTTCCATTTGTTGCTGTTGTTGCCATTGTGATGTTTTTTGTTTGTTTTTTTTTTAATGTGAAATTTCAGAGCAAATAACTAAATGTCAAATTCTTTGAACTTTTTTATGGCATTCCAAAATGGAATTGCACCAAGTTGCCACTTCATTATTAAACTGATGTGTGTATCCTTTTACCAGCAGAGACATCAGATAAATCAATTGTGTTTATTATCTATTTGTGGAAAAGCATATGATTTTTCCCAGTATGTATTTTTGTTCTAATTTGTCCTCTATCACAAGTCTTGTCTTAATTATTAGATTTCATCAAAGTGTGATTCTATTCCTCTATCTGATTTATATTAAAAAATGCATGTTCTGCATTTTTTCCATCTTCACTTTCAGTATTTCATAGATATTCTTTCAGAAATGTTTCAATTTTTCTTTTTCCTTTTATTTAGTGCTGATTGGCACACACATATGAAAACAATTCTCGAGCTTCTGACTTATTGCAAAGGCCACAATTTCAGTGAAGTACAGACACAAATATGATCTCCTATTTGGGCACATTGAATTCAAAGCCCTGGTAGATGAATTCCAGAGCTCACTACTGTCCATAATCTCTGGTTAACTGTGTACAAAACAATCAGCATCATTAGAAATTTATAATCACTCATATGACCTGCATATGATCTATGATCTGCATAGATAACAGAGCAATAAAACACAGCAATAAAAATCTGCTTGGAGTTCTCATTTCCAGAACAATAGCAAGCTCATTACAAGCTACAATAGCACAGAAGCAAAAAAAAAAAAAAAAAAAAAAAAAATTAAAAAAAAAAACTGGTAAAAACACATATGTTCCATAAGATTTCTTCTTCATGCAAAAAACCATTGCCCCACTTTTTCCTGCTTCCTTTAGAACTATTTGCTTTCATTGTAAGGCATATCAGATTCAAGGGAAGTTTTCTTCCTTGATTCACAAGACTGTCAGTGTGTGGAGAGATTTTAAAAGTGCTTCAAACTAGAAGGACTGTCTCAACAATTAGAAAGCATATAAAGAGATTTCTCTTTGCCATCTCTGGACATCTTGAACTTTTCCTTCAGAGCTCAATATTATGGGAGGAGTAGGGACAGTGAGGATGTGATGCATGCATGCCTACATGCACAGGAAGAAGAAACATTCTATGTGGTTCATTGCTTTCTGCTGGCATGCCTTACATACTGGTCCCTATCATGTCTGCAAGGACAAAACTTGAAAATGTTGCTACCCATGATGTCTTTCAGTGAACTCTAGATATATAGTTTAAACCATTCACATTCTTTCTATTCAAATCTCTATTGTACTAAGTTTTGAATACGTTTTGTGAGCAGATCTGTTACCATGAGACTGCACACACAGAAGAATGAAATACTTTGTGTCTAAGATGACAGTTCATGGTCAGTTTATGGAACTTATTTAAAGTGTGGTAAATATTTTTCTTTATGTCTGAATTCTCAATGGTAAAATTAAACATTTTTTTTCCTTTTTGCAAGTAAATTTAATTAGTTTCAGAACATATTTTTAGGGATTTTTATTTGAATAGTGAAAACAATTCCACTCAGAGAACTTGGAATCCATGCAGATTTAGTAAGTCTTTGTTTCCTTTTTAGTATCTTGATTTCTCATGGTAGCCAGGATGCCTACAACGTCCTGTGTCATTTCTGAAAAAATAGGGGATCTCCATCTATTCTGAGTGTGCTAAGGGTTTGGCTGGCAGTATTTCTTCAATGTATGTAAGCTTCAAAGACTGCAAGACCTCTCACGTCATCAAAATGCATAAGAATGTCAAGAAGTGAATAACCTGTCAGCAGTCATTGAGCATGTACAACATGAACAAAAACCATGTGTTCTGCAGCTGCAAAATGAAATGCTATTAGTAGCTTCAAAGTCCCTTTTAATTTCTGGTGTTTATTTTCCACAGCACAAGCCAGCAGAAAATACTCTCTCACTTTGGAGACCTGATAATGATATAAGTCACCTTCATCAGAAAAGAGCAGAAAAAGAATTTACAACGCAGGTTTCTTATTTTTCTTTAAGTTAACACAGACAGGATATTTCAATGTTTCATGCATCATGAAACAGCTCCATTTGCTGTGGTGATCCTTTGCTCAATAACTAGGCTTCTTGCTAGTTCTCTTTGATGCAAAAATTTTTTCTGTGGATGTGCTCCAGTTTCAGGTAGATAAATCTTAGAGGATAACAATAGTTATATGAAAGTGTCACCTTTTACCTGAGATGATTTTCAATGATTAGTCACAAATCATTTGACAAATTGTTTCCTAACATAAAAAGTATGTGTTCTTTTCTAATAATTACTCATCCTCAGTATTCACAATGAATTATCTTGATTTTCATTATCCAGAAAAATTCAAAAATTTTGCATCAAATTCTGTAAGAAAGGCACACTAAGACATCTAGAAACCATGTAACCCAGTGTGCACAAATGCTATGTGTATGCAGGTAGGTAGCTGAGATCAGTCAAATTTTTGTTTTCTACTTGGAACAGGAATATTTCATACAGAATATTGTGCCACAGCATGATACAAATCCTCCCCAAATGACTTTGGGAAACGATAAGAAAATTGAAAATAAAACAGAACTAGGCTATTTTATAGTATTTTATACACTGTTCCCTCTTTTGTTTTAAGAAAGCCTAGTATTTGGCAAGCCAGCCTGAAAACATATTTTAAAAATAATGAAGATTTCTTCCTCTGAAAAGACATCAAAAAGAGGCACACTTGACTATCTGAACCATCTATCAGAGTCTGAATTTAAATTTTTTAATTTGAGTAATTTTCTGTATGGCAGTAAATCTTGTATGATCAGTATCTGGATGTATCAATGCACAATTCTTTTTTTCTTTATTACTGTTTATTCTTTGAATTTTTCAGTCCATTAGTTGGTCCAGTTCAGCTATATTAAATAAATACTTAAGGTGTTAAGTAAATTTCTGGATTAAACTTCTGTCTGCACAGAAAGAACAGATTGTATGTGAGCCACACTATGAACACTTAAAACCAAGGGGATCATCAGTGTGCTTTGAAGTGAGAAGGAGAAGTGAAATGGCAGATGCAGAACAGCACGTGATTTGGAAATTTCATTATTGGTGAACCATGCTGTTTCATCTAGATAAAATAAAAAGGAAAAAAATCATGGGCCATGCTGATGTTAGATTACTTACCTGTTACAAAGCACTTAGAATGAAACCAAATTAAAAAAAAAAAACAAACTGATCACCTCAGTAGTTAACATGATAGGAATAGTACAATGAAGTTTCTGTTTATTAGCTACATGCACAAATGACAAAAATTACTTCAATGGAAGGCAATGAAAAGCACTGAAACCAGAAAGCACCATGGAAACCCATGTGGACTGGGAAAATACCACATGTGGCTGCAATATAAAGAACAAACCCCTGGATATCATCAGGGACCATTTCAAACCCTAATTGGCCTCTATCACAGTGCAAAAGATGCAAATGGTCTGACTGGTTTTTAGGAGCACCTGGGACTCTACATCTTCAAGACCAATTCTACAGCTGAAGAGGGTTGCAATTACTTTGATTCAAAAATCTCATGGACTCCTAAAGGCCAAAAAATTTTATGAAATTTTGTTTAGGCAGTAAGAAGGTGATTAACACAAGAAAAAAGTTAAAATGAAGTTGAAAATAAAGCAGCTGAGAGAATTTAGTCTATGCAAGGGTATATCATCACAACCCAGGCCAGAAGATTCCTCAAAATCTCAATGGCAGCTTTATAGAGCAGATCTAAGGAAGCAGACTTGGAAAGATTCTCTCCTTGATCTAGTGCTTGCCAACAGAGTGTATCCCGTGAGAGAAGTGGAGATAACCTATCCTGAGTTGCTATATTGAGGGCAGTTCTGCCAAAATCTTTCCAGAACCAGCACTGGCCATCATGTGAGTCTCTAGAGCAGATTGCATATTAGATATCAGCACTGGAGAGGATTTACTCTGTTTTCTTCTAAAGCTGGAGCTCCTTTTCCTTGTCTCTAAGCCCTTAAATAGGAGCCTGATTTGTCTCAGGTTTTTACAGCATTGATGGAAAAATTGCACAGACAGGTCTGAGAGCTATCATGATGGATTTCTATGATGTATTGATGTTTCACATTCTTCTGTGACCACAGGCTAACTTTTGTTTACATTTCTTAGAAATTTGACATTATACCAACAGCTTTCACTCATTTGTCATATTGATATTCCTTTTCCATTTGCTTTGGTTATAAAGCAGAAATTAGATCAGTATGGACCTCCCATATGTTTTTTTATTTAACATAATTGCCATATTCTTTCTCTTGTAATGCTTTTCAATATTTCTTATAATGCTCAATCTTCCTACTGGTAGAATGTTATTCTGGCCTCTGGTGAGGAGGCAAAGAACCCAAATAACTAAAATGTGGTGGTCAAGATACCCTGTGACTGACATACAACTGATGCTTCTGCCTCTGCTTTGAATGCAAAAATGACCAAGTGGACCTCCTGCATTTCAGATGGTTGTCTTTTCCCCTGAGCTATTTGCTGCTCTGAGAAGGACTTCAAAGGGTTTTCAAGCAAAAATCTCACAGATCCTTGGGCTCATTGAAACGTCAACAATGAGGATATTTTCAGCTCCTCAAAGCTTTCACCACAAAAGAAAATGTTTTACCATCTAGTTCAAATTAGTAACTCCTGCTTGCAGAACTTACTGCTGCAAAAATCTTGGGTTTGTTCCTTCTTTCCACTGTTATAAAGTATGAATCCTCTGGTCTATATGCAAAAGGAAAAAAAATTCAGGAGCAGCTGTGTGAAGTCTTTTCCAGCAATAGCTGGCTTATAGAAGGAATAGGGGCCTAGAAATGGCTGTCTCACTCACTTGAGTCCAAGTATACTCCCTTGGTATGTTTTAGTGTTAAAGTTTCATTTAGCAAAGTCAAATGAGAAGCTCAGTCGAGCTATAATAGAAATTCTTGAATTTAAATCAGTCATTAGTGAAGCATTAAGGAGGTCAGAAGCAAGGTGCAGTCGTGAAAGCCAGACCCATCATCTGTTCCTTGCAGACAAGTTCACCCTTCTTGTTCCTGTTGTCCCTGACATTGTCTGCCAAGTACCTTTGCTGATCTCTTCCATATAAATACAAAAATTAAAACAAAATTTTTCTCAGAAAATGTTGATGGCACAAAAAGATTTGAAGGTAAGGTATAAATTTATTCCTCTGAGATTGCAAATTACCTTAAGACATCATTAAAGAAATACAGAGACTATCTAAAGATGGCAAGAGAGCCAAACAGACAAAAACACTGGAATGAGTTTGAAGTAAAACTGAGCCAGAGTCTTTAAAGGGATAAGACATTACTGGATTAATATGGAGGTTATGTATTAAATTCTTCCATTTGGGAGTGATTTGGTTCAGCCAGTCTTTAGGAGTAAAGACTATCTGCAGCCTCTCCTACCACTTTATCCTTCCCAAACCAAACAGAATCTTGATGTCTTTCAGGACATGGAAGCAGCAGGAAAATGTAATCCGAAGATCTGTACTAGACTTGGTTCCATTCAGTGGGTCTAGTTTTCACTTGCCTCATATATTTCAATATTGCAGTCAACCATCCTTCTCTGTAATTATAGGTTTATGGTTTGTATTTACAGGCTTATGAAGAGGAGTGATAAAAGACCTTTAAGTTGATTGCACACCATGCAGAGCCTGAAAGTACTCTTCAATGATTATATTGACTGACTTTATGACCCCTTGGTGCTGACAAAACCTCATAAAAAAAGCACATAATGTGAAGTGGAATGCATCATTGCACAGGTGTAAATGACTGCACAAGATGCAAGGAAAGCAGAATCAAGCCAGTGGTACCCAATAAACACTTCCAGCCCAGGAACTGTCGCAGACTGTCACGTAAATACTTAACATGTGGTTCTGCTTGAAATGTGACTATAAAATGCATTGTGGTTTTTTATTGCATTTCAGTGATACCATACTGCATTTGCTAAGCTTACAAGTAAAAAACATTTTTTTCTAATAGACATGTTAGCAAACTCCATGTAAACATTTAAACTCAATTTTTGTTTTCTTCTAATGCATTCCAAGAGTAAAGTTTATCCAGATTCTGTTTATCTCACAGATACCTCTGTATCTGGAAACATACAGATTTTACTTCTCAGAGCACCAAAGCATGCTGCAATTTCTGAACAATGAATTAAAAGTTTATTAAAAGTTCTCAAAAAACATATCTGAAAAACGGTACACTGTGCTCACTTATTGAATTTCTGATGAACCAGATTGATTACAAAATACACCCTGAGTTCTTATTCATGTTCAATTCTTCATTTTTTTCCCTTCAGAGATTTTCCCCAATTTTCAGAAATAAAACCCGAGTAACCTTATTCATTTAAGGTATTATTTTTCATGCAAAATGGCCTTTTTCAATTTAATAGTAGTGTGGGTAAAATAAAATTTAATTTAATAGTTTAAAAATTGTAATGAAGGCCACTTAAGCTAAATTATTCCCCAGAGGGGCAAAACTCCCATTGTTTAAAATGCTAGGAAATCAGGATATAGGATATTGTCTGAGTCTGGAGACAGTATGAATAAAACATGTTCACAGTAATGATGTTGCAGTAGCAGGGAGGCAGACTAGGTAATCTCACAGGTCATTTCCCCGTTTATGCTTTGCATTGGCATTCTCTGCAGCGCTGAAAATTTGATTAATTTCCTTATACAGGGGCCATCACAGCCTGGGAACTGAACAGAGAGGGATGTAATGGCCTAGTGCACACAATTATTTTGGTTCTCCTAATTTTGAGCTATAAAGTGCAATCCACTCCAATAACCATCTGCACTCTAAAAAGCGCAGCAATCTAGTGCAGGGAAATTTCAGACAATGAAGAAATTTCTCAGTTGTTTCTACATACAGGATACTGTTTCTGTGTAGGAGTCAAAGGGGTCTGTCTGTCTCAGGTTTGAACAGAATTAATTATAATCTTGATTCTAGTATACTTTTGATATATATTTTTCAGGGCCACCCCACCCTCAGCCAGAATTGCAGCCTGGGGCACCAGCAAGCCCCAGCCCCAGGCAACTCCCTGAGCAGGGAAACAGCAACAGCTTTACTTTATTCATTATTGATGTAAAGAATAAGAGAGGATGAATATGTCATATTTAGGATTTGTGGCCATGTTCTCATTCAAACACTATGTTATTAACACAGAAATAAGGGTATGAAACCAAAATGAGGCTTAGATACTGACTGCAGCGGTAAGTGCTGCAATACCTAGATGCTAAGTGGGAAGAGAAAATCCTGTTACCAGATACACAGGCTCTGTGCAGGACAAGCACATGTAGAAAGTTCAGTCTCACACTTCGTTTTGAACCAGTTTGAATGCTGCAGGGAGATTTACCCAAAAGCAGCACTCCCACCTGCCTCTGGTGAGGAGGAAATACTCGGGCAAAGATTCCTGCAGCTGTGGTCTTCTCTGGGGCTCATGGGTCTTCTCTCTAATTCTAGAAGTTTCTTCAGTATAACAGGACAGATATAAGGTCTGTCTTGACCTGAGGAGATACTGAGAGACTCTCACAGTGTCCCCACTGCCACAGTCTGCACGTTCCTCAGCGGGGCCTGGGAAGCCACACGCTGGGCAGGAGTCCCTTCTTGGGAGGTACCCAGGTTTTTTTCCTTGACCATTAACTGCTTAACACCAAGTGCTCAAGTGATCTTCAGAGCAGAGATTGTCACCACGCCCAGCCCAGAGCCCTGCAAACGCCTGGCAAGAGCAGAATGATGAGACAGCCAGGGGTGAAGTCCAGCAGGGACAGTAGGTGAAGGACAGCAGATACAAGGCTGGGCATCGGCTGTGGTGTAGCTCAGGCAAGGACCCAGGCTGAGGATCTGGTCACTGGTGCAGTTCCCAAGAAAATGGGAGCTGTTTCCCCAGTGAAACTGCCCTCGCTTTCTGTGCCAGGGCTTTCCCAGTGGTGTGAGCCCAGGTTCCCCAGCCAGGCTCAGCAGTGCTGGCTGGAGCAGGGGCAGCCTGTGCCCTGGGGGCTGAGGGATAGCAGAGCCATGGGCTCCACTCAGAGCCTGGCCCTCCTTGCCACACATTCTTTAAAAAGATGAATCCATTGCCACATTGCCAATTTTGTGTTCTGTCCAGGTAGGAATAGTCTGGCTATGGTTACAAGAATGCCCTTGAGACAACACTGAATTTATTTCATTGTTGAACAGAGTCTGTACCTGAAAGCTGGAGAGAAATGTCATCCCACCTCAGGGCTACAAAGCCCCAAGAACTGCTGAGTAGCCAAGGAAACACAGCTCTGGGGGGTGAGAAACACAAAGCCAAGACCAGCAGTCCCTGCAGACTGCTGTGCTTAAGGGTCTGAGGGATTTTCAGGACTGCAAATCTTTACATCAGTGCTGTTTGCAAGCACCTCTGTCTGGGCCTGTGTGCTCCTAGGGAAGTGCAGACATTGTCTCAACATGGAATGACACAGAACTCACACTGCTGCATTCCCTCCCTCCATTCTCCTCCATCAGGGAATGACAGACAAGCATACTGCCAGATCCACAGTACTGGGCAGAAAGATGCAGATTGTTGTTTTAGGCTCTCAGCAAAGAACCATGAAAAATACGATAATTTGGACAGCTATCCAAGGCATATAGCTTATAAATTACAAACATCTGTCAAAATATATAAGCAAAATAGAAACTTGTATGAGAATTGTGTCTCTGAGACATAAGCCACTGTTTGTAACTGAACACACAGACTATATTAAGGTTGCATGTTTCTTATTTAGTACAAGAAAAAAGGAGTTACATTTATTAATGCAGGTGAAGTCTATAACCACATTTGTTTTTAATAGTAAATGATTTCACTATTAGGTCTTGATAATATCTCAGGGCTGGCATAACTCTCTCTTCTGCCTTTTAAATGTTTGTTTGCAACCAAGCATGCCTCACAGTGACTTAATAAGCAACAAGAATTGCTCTGGTTTGGCTGAGATACATGTTGTGGGAAGTGACTGTCCTCTGGTCTCCCTTCCAGCTATTTCTTAACAGCTTAGAGTTATGTGGAAGTGTCTTCTTTGGAAAGTAATAGCATAATAAGAAATATTATTTTTATGTTGGCCAATGCCCACAAGTTTTTACTTTTCTGCTTTGAAAAAAATGAAGAGTTTATTCACCTAAAGCAATATTATATGTGAGAGAGAAATCAGAGCACGAGTCTGCAATTCAGTTACACATTATACCTACACACATGTAGGAGTCATATGACTCCAAAAGTATTCAGGAAATTCTGAGATTTTTCTAACCTTAACAAATTCTTCTCTACTCTGAGAAACCCATTGCAGAGTACATTAACTCATTGATTAATGAGTTAAGGCAGCCTGATTCTTGGACAAGTTCATGTTGTCATGAGGTGAGATGGCAGCCTAAAGTGTCCCAGGTTTCTGAAAACCCTTGATATTTTTTAATGAAGTTGAAACTAAATGGCAATTGCACTGAGCTCTAGATTGCCATTGACAATAGCTAGGATCAGATACTTAGGTCATATTCATATCCAGACAATTAGACAACCCAGTCTCTCCTCTCCAAAACTCTCTGTGTTCTGCCTGATTTCAAAATTAGCTTTGCTCCTTACCATGGCCAAACAGTTCTTCAACTGCTGATATTGCTCTCTTGTACTAACACCCCTAACAAACAGGGATGATCTTAATCAGGATAAGCTACTATATATCACAATTTTGAATTTTGGTAGAGCAGCACGGAAAAGTGTTTTCTATCCCTTGGAATACCAGAGGAACAAAATATCTAAAAAGTCTACTGGATACTCCTAGAGACAACACTCCTTTGCACAAGTATGTAATTCATTACAAGCAAGATTTGTCTGTGATGCTCCCTTAAAGAGAGGTTTACCTAAGAGATCATGTTTTAAAAAATTTTCTTATTTTCAAGGTAATAAATAAATTCCCAAAAAAGCACTATTTGTGGCAGGATGAATGAAGTCATTTGAATGTAAAATGTCTGTAGGCACATTAAATGGCCTGAATGAGAGCAAAATGACAGCGTACCCTTCTTCAAGACATAAGCACTTGTGTCAGTCTCGGTATAAGGGACTTCGAGTTGAGAGCTGCCATAGCTGTTGAGCTCCTAATAATTTCTCCTCCTCTTCTTCTTTTCCTAGTTTCCCCCCATCTCTTTGCATTTTGTTCTGCTTCTTTGACTGCAGCTGTGTTTCTCTCCATGCTTCTCACTCACTGGTAGAACAGATTGCTGGTGACATCTCTGTAGTAAATTAACCTTTGTGGCACCTTTTGCATAAATTTGAAATTGATTTAGATCTTTACCCTTACTCATCAGCCTATGATGCTCAGCTGCCTTCCAATAGTTCTCACAGCACTGGCTTCTGGTACTCATATGCTCTGAGTTTGGCCTATTCAATTTTTTCTTCCTGATTAATTAAACCCAATGATTTACCTAGGTTGCAATCTTTATTTCTTTTCAGAAATCTGCCCTGTTTAAATCAAAGAATCAGTAAATTACTTTTTGTTGTTACTGACTACTTTCATTTTTTAACAGAAAAATCTGGGAATATAATATAGAGATACAAGAGCAAAATGTATATATGAAAAACATTTTTTTCTTGATATTTGAAATTTTCTGCTCATTAAAGACCCCTGATCAAGAGAAACTGAACTTGATATTTTCTTAATTTCTTCCAGACATGAAACTTGGCCAACAAGTATTGCAGCTCTGGTTCAGATGTGGCATTTCTCATGGCAAGGAGCTCTACTCAGACCATATTACACATTTTAAATACTATCATGTGCTTCTATAAGTTTTTTCTTGTAAGGCAAGATATGTACTCCTGCTCCTTTTAACCACTGGGTGCCAACTAGTCTGAGTTTGTGATCCAGAAAGATTCTTTGATATAAGCAGAAATACTGAGTAATGTGGTAAGTCTGTGACTCCAGCAAAACAACAAAACAGAGCTTCCAACAGGTTATGAGAAAATGCAATCCAGACTTTGACCAACACTAAGATACTTAATCTCTTTGTGTATTACAATGGCCTCAAAAGTGTACTTCTTTATCTTTCTCCTTGATTTCCGAGTGCATTATCCTCGAATCCACTGTACAAATGCCTACAGTTATAATGAAATCCTGGAAAACAGTGGAAGTGGTGTTGCCCAGAATGACTCCACAATGCTGAAGGTTTTAGATAAGTGTACACAACAAACTCTGAAATGAGTGCTATTGAATCACTTGGTTTCAATTTCCTATTCATGGGAGAACTTTTGTACAAAAAACAAGATCTAAAACCAACTTTGATCTTCTTTCTGATTTCTCACCAATTCCCTTCTTTGTTTCTCTCCTCCCTGCTGGATACTCCTTGTATCTATTTAGGAAAATATTGAAGAGTCAGATATTTCCAGTGACAGGCTAAATACTGAGGTGGAATTTACTTATATTATATTTTATTCACTAAAAAATGTGGATTTAGGTACCTCAAAAATATCCATACATTGGAATGAAATTTTCTGAATACATTCAACCAAACAGTGCTTTGTGAAAAGGGCCCAAACTCATAGAGGGGGAAAGTACACCTCTGCCTTTTCTTTTCCGTCTCTCCACAGCTCTGTTGATAGGGATCAATCCATTAAGTGCTATCTTGAATTAGGCTATTAGCATTCAGATCTAGAGTATTGTATGCAGTTGAAAATATACAATGACTGTATGATTCAATAAAGTGGAAGTATCCTGGGTTAAGTCCTGCTTTGCTTAATGATCTTCTACATTTCTACTTCACAGAAAATGTTTAAATATTCACTGGGACAAAGAGATTGGTGATTAGTTTCTATGTAAATGTCTAAATACTTCATCTGCATCTGTTTTGTGCCTGAATTCCTTCCAGGTCCTGCAGTTAGCTACCGCAACGTTCTGGGACTGCTGGATCTCATGGATAGTACTAAAAGGCCAAAAAGGGTTATCTGAGGGCTTTCAGTGTCCCTAACATAAAATTTGGTTCCTGCAACCTGGCCCCTGGCACACCAGATGTCTTCAAACAAATTCTGATGAGGTTTTTCCTATATTCTTCTTTTTTAGAATATTTAAAATTAACAACACCTATTCTAATTCAGAAAGTAGATGTTTGTGGGGTTTTTAATTATTTATGTAAGTAAGAACTGCAGGAAACACTTCATTATAGCACTTTTTCTCCTCAACACAAATGCTACTAGGACTCTATTTGAGAAAGAGTTATATTGCATTTTTAACCTATGTGGTATATATTCTGTGATTTGTATGATTGATGACAGAGCAAGTTGTACAGCAGAATCTATGTGTTCATTCAGCTGAGGAGTGAAAAGTGACATGAAGACTTAGGGAATTGCCTTCCATTTCCAAAATAAATATTTCTTTCTAACAGCAGAAACAATATGAAGACCTGGGGAGAGATTTCTTGCAAAACATAGCACTGCAGAGAAGCATTCATCACTTAAAATCCCAACTGACCTCCAAAAATTCTCATTTTAAATATTTAGATTTAAGTAGATTAGCCTAGATTTAACTGGACAATAAATGCTTATGTTGTCAGCCAGGACAAAGCTTTCAGCTGGACATCTGTCAGGAGAACTTCTCTGGTTGTAAGATATTGTTTGATCCTTCTGAAGATATGTTGCCAAACACTCATTATTGCTAAAATGTCAGCAATATTTGTGCCAAGTGTGGGGAAAGTGGGGAATGTGTCCTTAAGACTGTAGTAATATTTTTTTCCCCTAAACTACTGTAAATGAACCAAAATTAGTATTTTATTACAAGCTGGAAAACAATTACACTCTCCAACTTTTCTTAGATTTAAAGGCAATTTATAACTATTTATTACACATGATGTTGTGCAATCTGCTCTGAATAAGAGAACAAACATTCAATTACATTAGAATTGCTAAAAAGCTACCAGAATGACTTGTTTCATATTTTTAGGTGTAATTTGCTTGATCTTGATTTCCTGTGTCTCCAAAATAATAATTAACTAGTGTTTGTATGGAAGAGAAATAGAAAAAATAAATTAACCTTACAATTGAAGGGAATAATCAGACTGCAGAAAATACTTAGCTGTCTGAGTCCTTTTTAATTTGGTAGCTAAGATATGTAAATAGCATTAAATTCTCACCTTTTGGGAAAGAAATGGTGTCAATATTCTGAATAAATAAAATTTAAAAAAATTGAAAATTGCCCTACTAGAAATCCCTGTTGATCTTATGCTTTTCCTTCTCTGGTCTGATAGGAGTTAGCCAAAAGTTAGAGTATGTGGTCTAACGGATAGAAGTAATTAAGCATCATGTATTACAGGGTAGCATTTTTTTCAGAGGGATTAGCTGATAAATGATTCAAATAATATTCTCTTTGCTGGCTTTAAGATTCACTAGTCTTGACAATTAGAAAAGGGACTTGAGTAAGTAGTAAGAAAATGCCACCATTTAATCTTCAGTTCTCCTATTAAACTTTTTAATTGTAGTATAAAATTGAGTATTTTGTAATTAATATTCTATTGTGTTGTAATAATAATAGCATTAATTAACATTTCACTGTGAAATAAAGTTTATGTCATACCTTAAGGGGCGTCTTATCATGAGTGAAGGAAACATTGATAATATAACCACAGATATATTTGTGATAAATAATGTGTATGCATATATATGCATGTTCATAATAATATTGGTTTCAAGAGCACTAGACAGATTTCAAAAAGGGCCAAACAATCCTAGAGGGAAGATCAAACTCATCCCAGAGGGGGAGGTCAAACCATCCCAGAAATGGGAGGACAAACTGAAATGATCCCAGAATTGAGTCAGGGGCTCATTGCAAAGATGATCCATGACCTGAAGTCTAGGGTCAGCCAGAACTGTCCCTGGTGAGGGACCAAGATCTCACAGGAAGTTCATCTGGAGAGCTTGGGAAAGTACATGCAGCATAGGAAGTTCTCAATGAGAGAAGCTCCATTTTGAAAAAAAATTGAGTCATTTATATATGAAAGAAATGTAAGAGAATGTGGAACACTCTTTTGATTAGCCAGTAGGTGCCGTTGATTTTTGCTTTTCACAAGAGTCAAAGAACAATGCTTTCTGTTCCTTCAGAACAATTTTTAATTTCCCAGGCTTCTTCTCTTTACTTGCAGTTAGAACTGCTCATGGCATTTATGAAATCCTAAATTCTTAGGAAGATTTTCCTTTTTTCCAGACTATTTTTCATCTTTTGGATGATAAGTTGCAATGGCAGTTTATTGTTTTCTCACTTATTGATGATGTCTCTCACAATGTCAGTCTCCAGATACCCAGATGCACTTCAAAGATGCACCCACAATAATCAGGGACGCTTCTGGTTCGTGGGTCTAATTCCCAGGCTCTCAGCTCCTAGGCTGGCAGGCATTTTGTCTGTTGGCAATTCAGCAGGTGTTTGGTAATTCTCCCCTTCTAACCAGGTCACATCACACTGTGTCTGCTGGCATCACTATGTCACTCTGAGTGGGAAGGGGAAGTAAAGCTTGTCTAGTTGGAGCTTCTCTATTTGACAGATATGTCAGCAATATCCAAATTTCATTGTCAGAGTGTGATATGGGAAGCACAGAGTGTTGCACATGTAAGTTGTTATTTTATAACACCTAGTTTGCTATAGCACATCTAATTTTACAGCCTCCTTTCAGGCTTCAATCTAATTAGCTGAATATAGACTATTGCAGGTACCTCAGCCTAGTCCATGCTGAGGTATACAACATGTTAGCATGGTGTCCAATGTACTGTCACTATAACTTAAAGCAAAACTTATATTTTGTAATATAGGTTCCAGTATCAACATTAGTTAGAAAATAATTGTATGTGTAGTTTCTTTTTCTCTTTGTTCAGCTGGACACTGTAGGAATTTTAAGAGTCATGGGAACTTCCTTCCAGCTTCATTCCCCATGCAGAGCCTAGGAAGGTCTGTTCCATGTTGGGGTCAGGTTTCTAGTGTTTCAAAAATCTGCAGGAGACTGAAGATAATAGAGTAGGATTTCCTGTTCCAGTTGCAATAGATCCCTTGTTTAAAGCAAAAGTTCTCCTGGACCATAATTTAAAAGAATATATATATATTCTGCTAACCATGGATGGCAAACCATCCATCCAGACAAAAACCTATAATTTTAATACAATGCTGTGAATGTCAGCAATGGCAAGTACCAGCTTTCAGACCTGCAAAGAAACATTTACACCTTTAAATATTTTTAATTCAGGAGGAAACATTAATTGAATCTGAATTGAATTTACTTTGCAAGGACAGTATTTTTTGCTCTGCTACCTGCTGTTTGATTGCATGTCCACTGGAAAGCTTTCAGTGCTCATTTTCATTTCAGTACATGGGTGTAATTTTTCATCAAGCATGAAACACTCTGTACAAGTGTTTGTGAAACAGTAAATTATTCTACCAACCGGTGTCCGTATCTTTGCATAGAAAGCCATTGGTATGAGAGAAGCCAGTATTCTAAGTATTCTAGCTCACTAGATATTTTGGGTTTGACACTTAATTTTCAAAACCCAGCAGCACTGATAGTGTTTCCCATATAATAATAAAAAAATGTGACCTTCGCCTGTTACCAGCAATTGCAGCAGGGAAAATAAATAAATGTAAACTCAACGAAATAAAGATGAAATACCACACAGACACTGTGTAGAAAAAGTGTAAAGTGGTTGGGGCTTTCCCAGTGTTGCTCTCACTGCTTCTGCTTAGTCTACATGACTGCAACTGCAGCTGAGATGCCCTCTTCAGTGGTGTCTGATAGTTCCCATTTAGAGACTCCCTTTGCACTTATTAATCCTACATTTTTATCTGAACCAGTAGCTCAGCTTTTCCAAGGGGCTCCTGACATAACCTCCAGTCTCATGAAAGATGCCAGCTGGGGCCCAGATTTGACTTAGGACAAAATTTTGCTTCAATCTTCATCTTCCTTGGAGAGGTCTGTGACTGTTTTTGTGATTGTAGGATCCTGCTCACAAGCCATGCTTTCAGCAAAGAGGAGTGAGCCAAAAGAATGTGGGTGTTTACATTTTGGGGAGGAGAGATGGGGAGGAAGGAATCAGTCACTGAAGCTCACAGACACAGGTACCCTGGTTTGAAGTGCAGGAGATCTCAGGAAATTCAGGATCCAGGTCATATTCAGGATCTACTAGTTGCTTTTCCTAGACAGATATGATCCCAACCCAGCCAGTGTCCCGCTTGGGAATGGAATTCATCTGACTGAAGAGTAAGAGCTTAATTTATCTCATCTTATGGATGATGTAAAAAATATGGCAGATTAATCACCCTACAAATGTTCACTTCTAGGTGACTCTCTCGGATTTAGTCCTCTTCAATAAAGATGTAAAAAATGAAAACTAGTTATGATGGAACTGACTTTGAGGGTCTTTTCAATTCCCTAGACCTGGATAAAAACCCAGGATGCTAATGATTTTTTTTAATTAGTCAAATAGAAAATCTATTGTTTCAGTGAAGCACTGTGAATGATTGGCAAAAAGTGTGTAATTGTCTGTCTGAATTTATACTTTAAGCTCAAATTACAGTGAATGGCAAAGAGCAGACTTGGAGGAGTCCTGGATATGACCATCACATACTGAACACGGCATATTCAGCAATTCTTTTAAAATCATCTGTGATTTGAGAAGCAATTGCACAGAAGAAAAGTTACACAACTTCAGTAATATGGATTTCTTTGAAGAAACATTCCACTACATGCAATCCTTTTCTGAAACATCACACAATATCCCTTTCACCTGTGACAGCCCCAAAATCCAGAAGAGTGCCGAGACTTTTCAAACACTGTGGGTAGGCTCCAGCAAAAGCAAATGGCTATTGACCAAATATACTGGAGTATTTTGCTTTTGTTTTTTTAAAGGCTTGAAACTTACATCATAGTTATTCTTTCCCTTCTTAAATTGAAGTTCTAGAAAATTAGCACTGAGTGGTTCCTCTCATGTAACCCTGAGGTCTTGTTTGTTATCTATTGTTAGTTAAAGTAGTACTGAAAAGTTTCTGTTCACCAGATCTTTGCTTGGATCACAACTGAAAATCAATATTTGACCTGAACTGTTCACATTTCACTGAAGGTCCACCTGGGCTCGATTGGCACTTTGAGCTTATGAGAAAGCTGCAGTTGCTAAGCTGGTATGGACCAAAATACAGGCACACCTGTGCGAAGCTTTTGCACAGTGTGTAGTTGCATTTTTCTGGACTTCAGCCAGTACTAATAACTGTCTGTACTTCCAAAAATACTACATTCATGCACATATTCTTATGACATGTTTGTTTATTTTACATATATATTAACTCAAATTCTCTCAGTTTCATCTCAGCTGGTTCACAGTAGTTAATATTTTCATGATTCAGCTCTTTTCTAGTAATTAATTTCAATTTCTTACTGGGAGTTTTGTCAATTTAATCTTCAGATTCACCCTTATATTTCTTTTATTATTAAAACCCCCCAAAACAAGCTATCAAAAAACCCCAAACCTGTTGCATTTCTCTTTGGGGATATAAAAGCAGAAAAGCAGCAAGTTAATCCCATGACTCCTGCACAACAGGAAAGAAATACAATTCAAATGTTAATGCAAGATAGTGGATAGAAATTCTCAATATGCTAACTTTCATTCCTAATCTCACTCACACACACATACACACCTAGAGAGCCACACACATGCTTGTGTTTTTCTTCTTGTAATTTCCATCCTGATGTGATTATTCTCTAGAGACCAGCTCTAGAAAACCTTCTTTGTTGTAAAGTGCTATTCATTTTAATGCTATTTAATTGTAGTAAAATGCCTTGATAATAATTGAAGTCTTATTTTATGTAATTTAAACGATCATGTGATAGTATTTAACTACAATCAGCTGTGCATTTCACAATGAACATTCAGTGTTTTGCTCAGCTTCAAAGTTTTTAGGCTAAGAAGAATTATTATTTTTATTACTATTATAGCTCTTCCAGTGGAATATGCAAATCACAATAGTTCATAACATCCTGTTTTCACATACTCAGAACTCCCTGAAGTACTTACAATGCAACCCGAAGCTTCAACACTATGGTTGTGTCCCAACATGATTTTCTTGGAAACAGATGAAGGTTGAGGACCTCCTCATATTATTTCCATTGCTTCTCCTCAAACAAATGTGATTAAACCCCAGACAATTCCATGAAGAGCAGAACTAATGAGGCCTGATTTCCTGTTGATTCTCCTTTTGTCTCTTGGGATTTGCCTAAAAGAAATATAGGCTGGAGAGACAATCCTTTCTCCATTTTTTTTTCATACGCACTGCAAAAGAAAATAAAATGGGGTGGGGGGAAGAAGAAAAAAAAAAGAAAAGGAAAAAAAAAGAACCAATCTACACCATGTTTCATAGTTTAACCCCAGTTGGCAAGTACCCAACTTGTCATGCCCAGGTCCTACATTTTCCAATACATTCCAGTTAAATCCATCTCTTCCCTTGTCTTTTGATATATATATATATATATTTATATATATATATATAGAGAGAGAGAGAGATATATACACATACACACATATGATTCTCTTAGTCTGTGGGCCATTCCCAAAAAAGTCCATTGAGTTGACTTTAATTAAGTGGCTACTTTAATCCAAAATAAAATCTCCTTGAGGCATTCACTGTATTTCCAATCTTCCCACATTACCCACCACCAAATGCACCCAGGTTCTTGAGCAAAACCAATCTCTCCAATTGTTTTGCTTTTGCCTGAGACAGGAATAACCCAAACTGTTTTCCCCAGCATGTTTTTTCTTTACTCCCTTCTGCAGTATGTAGAAGTCGTGATTGGGCAGGGCCAGCCTGGTCAGCACATCCTCTGGTGCTGACTAACAGCTGTGACTTTTACAGAATGTACCTCCCATGATGCTGGGATTCTCTCTTGAATAACTTTTTAAAGGACATAGAGAATATTTGCAACTGCTTCTTGTGTAATGCAACATGGAGGTGAGCACAGTAGAAAGGAAGCGGGCTATTTCAAACAACCATAATGTTCTGTGTGGTATTAGGTATAAGCAAGGCTATGTCTAAACTCCAGTCTTTATGCAAATCTTGGGTCTTTCACACTTGTTTTAAATTTCTCAGGTTGATTTCTATTATGCAGATGGACTGGCCTGTCACTTACCAGTCTATCTATTGAGAACGAGAGTCTTTAGAAAGAAATTCTGAAGGAAATTCCTTCTTCCATGAGAAAAATCCTGTCTTTTACATGTTTTTTATCAGATAGTCAGATGATGTAAATCTGTAATCACTACAGCTAAAATTAATTTCCATCTGAAATTAAGTTTCATTCACTTACTGACTAATGGAAGGATAATCTCCTAAAGTAAAAATTATCTCAATTTGCTGTGTCTATAAACATAAAAAATACTTTAAAGTGATTTATCCACAAAAATCAAGAATGACGTCACTAGCATTTGATTTAGTAGGTCAACCTTTGCAAAATTTTAATTTGCCTCAGACAGACTTTATCAAACCTTACAATAAAAAGAAGAAAACAAGTCCTGGGAAATTGGTATATTGGAGATGAAAGGTCTATGAGCCTAGGTAAATTAGCATTGCCAAGATGACACCAATAATTAAGACAAAAAAATATCAACAGCATGACAAAACATTGGTCAATGAAGAGGCTTAGAATATATGAACTACATTAACGAAAGGCAGAGAGAAAAAATTCTGTAAAAATTAAAGTATCATTATATATACATCTTCTGTCCAGCTGTAATTAGTAATTCTGGGCTATTACATTGGTAGGCTGATTTGCAGGACTTCACGAAGGTGACAATGCTCATCTGACACCCACAATTTTGTTGTGGGACACCACCATACCACTGCAGTAAAAGAATGATCTCAATATAGGACAAGTAATGTATGCAAACAAAATTCACAGTGCATTTCCTATCAGGACCACTTTGTGCCTGAACAGTGTTGCTGCAGTCAGCTTTAGAGAAGGGGGCAACTGTGTTTTCAGGATCAGATTCCTCAGTGATATATTTATCCCTTTCTCTTAATAAGCTCTGCAGTTTCCCTTCTGATTTTTTGTTGGTGTTCTTTCATTTTTATAAAATCTTTGTCAGAGCAGGAAGATGAAAATGTTGGAGGTTTGCGAGAAACCTGAGAGTGTACTGATGGCAGATCCACACAGCAGACACACCAATAATGAGGTAGCTTTAGTCTTATGACCTTGGGGTCACTAAAAGCTGTTCAGCCCTTTCATCAGCAGTGTGGTGCACCATATGCTGATATAGGACAGCTGAACATGTACTAACCTGGTCACAGCAGCACCCAAGTTCCTGCTCACTGTCAGAGTCTAGGCTGCCTTTGCCAGGCATGGGCTGTGGAGTCAGTCCCTGCAGCTTCCTCTGTGAATGCTATGGAGAGTAGAATTTTTCAGCCCCATTACTGAGGTTCACTGCATTTCTGTCACTACAAATCAGGCACATGCCAGTTTTTCTTCCTGGGACAGGTCATCATGGTTCTGACCAGCCTTCCCCCTCCACATCTCAGAGGCTGTGGTCTCTGCCTCCCAGCACAGCTCTGCAAGTCAGGCAGGCTGCCAGGGGGACATGGCCATATGGCCTCTGACCAAGGAGTCATTTCCATTACAGCTATACACTGTTTTGCTGAGCAGCACAGACATCCCTTTAATATGGTATTACCTCTCTGCCTCTGCTGCTAGCCAGATGTTGGGAGCAAACCAGAATGATTATCCCAGTGGGCTGATCTGTAGGACACCAGTGTGACTAAAGCTGGCACATGCTGTAGGATGAATAGAAAACGAATGACCCAAAAACTATATGAGGTCCCAGACAATTTAGATCCGAACTCTCTTTGCTTTGATTTAGTCAACCTTATTTTAAAAAAAAGGAAATACATGTATATACATATACATATATATATATATATAATAGCAGTGAGCTCATAAAAAATCAAATCCTTTAGTCAGTAGGATGACAAATAAAAATTTCAATAAGAAGTCAAATAACAGGAAACAAGATAGCAGAATATGAATCAAATTGTAAATACAGTTAGGACAGCAAGTTTGAAACTCCCCCCTGTTTTGAAAAATGCTAATGAAAGGAAGGAGACAGTTTCAGACCTGGGAAGTTTTCATAATAGAGTATATTGAAAACTAGGGAAGGACCTGGGGTTTCTCAGGGAAGGCTGGTTATTTTTCTTAATTAGTCCATACTGTAAAAGTAAAAACAATTAGATCCACTGGAGAATATAATGAAATAAAAGAAAACATTTAATCTGAGACAAAAAGAAATGAAAACTCATATTTTCTAAAAAATAACCTTTTTTTCTCACAATAGCTTTAGAAAATATTTTACTACCTGTATCTTACTTCAAGTCAGCTTTGTGCTTCAGAAGTCTAGCAGCTGAGTCAGTGGCAACTGGCAAAAAGTTGTCTCCTTTCACAAACTGGTAGAATGTAATTTGAGCTGACTCAGAATTTACAGATGACATAATAGAGCCATTTTGTTTGGGTTTTTTTCATTATGGATGTCTTTGCGGAGGGTATTCATTTTTTATTGCAGTATATGCTTGAGAGAGAGTCTTCAAAGAGAAGTACAAGTTCAAAGGTGGATTGAAGAGTATGCTTTCCATTTTAGAAATATTTGAAGGAAAAACATAATCTTGGCCTATATTTTATATGATTTTACAATTTTTGTAATGTTAGAAGCAGCAAACAATTATTTAAAGGAAAACAAAAATCATTATTTTATCATGAAAATTCCAAACACAAACTGGGAAAACTAAAAAATTAAAACCATGGAAATTACATATGTGAAATCAAAACAGAAACAAGAGATATATTTTTATATTTTAAAAATAATATAATTTTTTACTATAATTATAAATAACACAAAAAATTTATGTACCATTTTAGGCTCAAATATGGGAAACTAAAACTATACTGGTGCAGTTCTGAATGAAGTATTTGGTATAGCATTTTTGGTACATAGTATTTGGTACCCATCGGATACTGGGCAAATGAAACTGAAATTATGAAGTGGTATATAAGAAAGAATAGAGCTGAATTAGTCAACAATATTATACTGAAGGCTCCATTCTTCAACCATGGCTTTTAGTTTCTCAGTCTTAAATATTTCCTAAGATTTTTCTATTGTTTCTGCTTATTTTGGTTCTCTGTGGGTTTGCTCTTCTTCAGGGCTGTCTGACCTCACTAAATACTGTCTCATAAATCACTTTCAAGAAGAAGAGGGTGAACTGTCTCTGATCTAGTTATTGTTGGCCATCTTTCAGAAAGCAGTCATCTATCCTTATTTTCAGAAATGGCATCACTGCCTTCAACTATCTAAACCTCCCCTTCCCTCCCTGCAAAGAAAACAAACATTGACAAGAATAAGAAATAAGGGATGAATTCTGTTCAAAATTGAAATTGAATTAAAGTAGGAAATACCAATTTAATTTTTTTTAGGGAGCTCTTATTTATTAGGTACCTTATGCATAATATGCTAGTTTGATTCATGCAAAAAGTAATCAAGTGCATGGTCTTTATCAGACAATTAAGGCAATACTGATCTAAGGTTGCAGCTCTAAGAGTCCTGCAGACCCTTGTGCAGACCCTGTGCTCACCTGTCTCACCAGCCTTGATCCAACACACATTTTTTAGCTTAAGGAAAATAGGAAATCATACCTTCCTTGACCCGAGCAGGATAACAGCTGCTATCAGGGGTACAGATTGCTTGGCTTAGGCCCTAACCAGACAAAATGATGAAATCTGACCCAGCAAAGCTCTGGGGTAACATTTGTCTGCCAAAACTTGAACAAAGGTAAGACAATACAGGCAGAGGTGTGAAGCGTTTGAGTGTTTATATGAGCACGGGAATGTCTAGACACTTTAAAGCAATGGTAAAATTGGCTCTAATTGCATCAAATTAAAACTGGAGTGAGTGGGTGGGAGGGATTGACAGGGTTTAGCAGCAAAACAGAAGTGAGGTTTAGTGAGACTGAATTGCTTGGTTGCTCCTGTGTAACATCTCAGCAAAAAGCTAGGAACAGTCTACTCAGCTGCAACTAAGTGAAACACTTCTGGAGGGCTTGCATGAATATTGTAAACTTCTTTTTCCTTGTAGTAAAACCGTTTCATATACAATTACCAGGTTATTGGAGAGTCATCATCCCCAGGTGGCTTTTAAAACAGGTGTGACAACGGGCACTATAATTTATGGGAATAAGCTTAGAAAAGATTACAGACAAGTCTACTGTCTGCCTCCAGCAGCACACAGGACTGTGATGCCCCAGGGAGTGGAAACAAACTCTATTAGTGCAGAAACAGCAGCCAAAACCTTAAAAATCAAGAATTTTTTCCCCCCATAGGTTTTACTTTTTCTTTTAAAAAGGATAAAAGCTATACTGGCAAAAGGACCTTCTCCTGGTAGAACTCCTAGGCCTCCTTCCAGCATAGCTCCATCAGCAAAATATATCACTTAACAGACTGAAGTGAGCCAGTAAAATTTCTAAGTCTAGACCAGTACTTGGCTTTCTATTCCAAATCCAGTGTGGGGAGATGCTATGTGTTCATATTAAAATCCTAATTGGCCATGAATAAGTCATAATAATTATAAATATAATGTATCTAGACAGCATAAAACCCAGGCTTATTGCTTTGCATTTTGATATTATCTCAGTACAGCCAAGAAAAATGCCTGTGATACATCTTCTTTGTGAAAGCTACTTGCAAATTAGTTTCAAAATATAAACCATAAGATGAAAGCTACTGGAATAGCCCCAAAGCCAAAGACTGGTCAGTCTTTCTTGACCTCTAACTCAAGAAATTTATGATAAAATGATTATGAGCCACTTGTAGAAAATATGAATAGTTGGATGCATAGAAAGCAGATAATGGTTAGTTGTTTCCTTACAAATCTCTGCAGAGCAGGGATTGCTGCCAGCAGCTGAGAGTTTTGCCCTTTAAGCATGTTTAACCTCACAAAGTGAAAAACTTTCCATGGTGTTTGATATTTAGAGATTCAAAATCACTGTGCTCCTCCAGATGTGATCTTCCCTTCCCCACAGCCAACAAAGGCAGCTGGTGAAAATACTGGATCATTCTTCCCTACTATAAATTCCACAGAAAAGGTCTAGGGAAAATGGAAATTCTATAAGTTTGTTTTATTCAAAGTTTCTACAATTTTTACTTTCCCTGTAGGATGACAGGGATAAAGTATGAAGCCAAAAAAGAAAACCAAAACAGATAACAATTAACAGAAGAAAAGGAATGAAAAAGATTAGCTTTTTTTCCCAAATGATTTAAAAAATGAGGTCAGTTTTCTCTTAAAAAGAAAAGAAAATGATTAAGAGACTATCTCCTAAAAATGAAAAATTATTAATGTGCTTCCAACACAGTATTTTAACAAGGTTATTGAAATCTGTCTTAGATAAGGAAGGTAACAAACATACCTTCCAGAAATTGCCTGCATCAAAGAAAATTAGGCAAAATTTTTGAAGCAGGAAATACTTAATAAACAAAATATAATACTAAGAGAAAAAAATGGAGCTGTTGCTCTAACCTATTTGCAGAAGGATTTAGGTAAAGATTTGGAAGGAAAGTAACCTATTCTGACATGCTTGTTAGAGGATAAATGTTAAGAGATATGACTACAACTATTTTTTCATCTTTTTCTCAAAAAGTCTCATTATTTTCAGTGAAAGGAATTGCAATTGTCTCTGTAAATAATTTTTAAAGCATATATTTTTGACTCAGAACCAGCTCAGAATTAACTTTTTTTGTGCTTGCTAGCCTTCATCTGGCAAATATTGCCTCAATTCCATTAGTTCTTTATTTTATTTTATTCTGGAATGAATGCCTTTCAAAATGTGAAATCTAATTCATAGAAAGGCTGTAACATGAAATAGTACATAGAACTGAGAAACAACAGCAAGTATTTACAACTGAATAGAGACTACATAGCAGCTACTGTTTTGTGAAGTATTTCTCCACTTTGTCTTTAAAAAGAACATAAAAATTATTTTTTAAGAAAAAATATCCATCAAGTTTGGATTTGACCCTTAAATCATTAACTAGAAACACCTTCATTTGTTTTATTTATCTTTTTACACGTGTTCCTGTGTCCATGTATATTATACATAGGCTATATATATGTATATGCCATATAAATATAGGCAGTTCTAGAAAGGTACAAAGAAGTCTTCTCTCCTGTGAGACCCTTATGTTCTTTCCTAAAACACAGGGTGCTGTAGGACTGTCCTAGGTAACCCAAAATGTTGTTGTAATCCACATCTATCTATGCTCAAATTGCTACCATCTCTTAGATGCCCACTCCAAAGATAAAAACCTTCCTTTCTTTTCAGAAATACACAAGTATCAATTAAGAAGGATGATTTGTCCCTTCACACCAAGAGAACTCATCATTTTAAAACACATGGTTAAATCCCACATCTCATCCAGTCCCCAATCTTCTGCCTGAGGGATTGCCTATGTAACACAGGAGCTAAAATGAGCAGTAATGTAACATATAGGTCAAAGCAAATATTAGCATAAGAGGTCAGTAATTTAAATTCAGTTCATAGGCAGTTCTTGTGGCAGTGAATGATGCAGATACAGGTTCACTAGACTAGACTGAGACAACGTGAATTTTGCTAGAAGATCCACCAAGGAAAAATCGAATGGAAGTCATAAGGCCCTGCTGGAAGTTGAACTCATACTGTGGTATAGGCACAGTTTAGCTGTGAAAATTTCACACCAAGTTTTGTAGTGTTTCACATGCCAAAAGTTAGGCACAAGAGCTAACATCAGTCTCCGTAGATCCTATTGTAACTGTTCTTATTTTTAGAAGAAGAGGCACACAGATTTGTCAACAACTAACACTGCAGTTTCCACAAGAAAAAACAATGAAGGTCTAAGCCTGCTGAACTGATTGTCTGGAGATACACTTGTTGAATGCACTCTTTCAATGGCTTTAGAAAAATTGAGGGAGCAAATCCAGCAAGTACCAGTGAAATAATCTGTGTTCACAACAGTGTCCTAGTTTGTCCCCTATTCATTTGGCATTACCTCTATGCTTCCTTTTTTTCAATCTGCATTTTTTCCCTGATGGTTTTCTCAGGGAGTGTCAGGCTAGCAAGAAGCACACACTTGCAGTGCATTTGCATAATGTAACATGAACTCTTCCTCTTGTCAATGCCAGTGATTTAAGACAAGAGTCTCAATGCACAGCTTGCCAGTCCCTCTGCTTCTTCACACAAATTCTGAATTGTGTGTTGTAACATACCAAAAATATATATACACATTATTTCTACTTTGTAAAGCAAAGCAAACAGCAAAGTATGGATTTCTTTTTCCCCATGGGGAGAAGTGGTTGAAAAAGGATATTTTTTAGAAAAACAGTTCTTAAATTTAAGTAATTCACAGATCCCTGTCTTTAGCTCAGCACTCTTTGCCATTGACATTTTCCAGTAAACATAAGTTCCTTGATTGATATGTGACGGAAAAACTCACAACTTGCTAAGGCTCAAGCACTTTCCCATGTTGACAGGCAGGTAATAAGTATAATCCTGACAAGGAGCAGGAGTGATGGCTGTCAGCAGGACAGTTAAGAACCAGGAAAGCTGAAGGCTTAAGGGGAGGCATGTTAGGAAAAAAAGCAAAGTGAAGTCAGTCTTGTGACAGGTATCAGCAAATGCAGAAGAAAATGGGTCTCAGGAGAAACTGGAGTAAAATAAACTTTTCTGTGGAAAACAGGATGGTGTGGTTGTTTTTATAATATGCGCCACAGTACCTCTGTGATGTAGGCATAGTTTACCTGTGGAATTTGCACACCAAATTCTGTGGCACTTCACATGTTAGGCACAACAGCCGACCATTAGCAATGCTCTCATGTGACGAAGGCCTGACAGGCACTGGAACATTGCCCTTACAAGGCCTCCAAAGACACAGCCCCTGGGGCTGAGGAACAAAGAAAAGGGTGCTGCCTAAAGAGACTTTGTGATGAAATAGGCTGCACTTCACCGTGTAGGTTGATTATGCTTGACTTCCTAAGATAGATAGAATGAAGTGGAAAGAACCCTTTGAAGAAACTAAGCAGAAAAACTAAGGGAAATGGCAAAGCTAAAACACCTGCTGTAAATAAGCTCAAAGGAGTTAGAAATGCAAAAGCTAGAATAATAACAGAGAACAAACCACCCAGTCTTGACTTGCTAGTTAATTGAGTGGATTACTCGGCACAGAGGATAAAAAGGCATTTTAAATCTTGAGGAGACTGGAAAGAGACACTCGACTGAAGCAGATGTCAGAAGAAAAATGTCATGATGGCAAACAGCCACAGAAAGATAGGAAAAAAACCCAAACAAACAAACAAAAAACAAATGAAGGAAAAAAATACAAACATTCTTTCTTCTACCCATTGAGATAACTGGGGAAGAGTGGCTGGGAAATGTCTCAACTTTCTTCATGTAGTTTTGTTCTTTATTCTTTCTTCTAATGGCATTATTCTGTGTACTCTTCACTAATTGGCCTGTACCTCTCAAAAACAACCAGGCCATGAATTTCTGCAGATGTCTGTATTTTGAAGGAGGGAACAAGGAGGGATACATGCTGTACAGGTGCCAAAGCCACGTTGGTGTTTGCCCATTCATGAAGCTTGAGAGAGACGGCAGGGCTCCACCACACACTTAATTTCTGACTTGTGACAAAGAGGCAAACAGCTGCCTCTGCCCAGAAACTTTGTGAGAGGGCTTTCTCTCCCCCAAAATAGCCTCCTTACTGGAAACTGCTGATTCCAAAAGCAAACACAGAAAGCTGCTGGAATTAAGTTACGTGTGCTTTTGAAATGCGGTGTTTTTTAAACAATTTTACACGATTTTTATTGCTTTTTCTAGTGTTTCCCAGCAGAGTTTTGTTTTAAGCAAAGGTTTTACGTTGCTTATCATTTATGGTAATGACATGCTCAGTAAAATATTTGTTTCAAAAATCATTTAAAGGTTACGAAAAGTCTTTCCACAGAAAATTAAAAGATTCTTTTGCATCACTGACTGATTTTCTTTATTAGGGGTAAGTGCTAGCTGGCTTTCTGTACTTTCACTCAGATTGCTTAACCACACAGGGCTTTCCCTCCTTCCCTAGCAAGGCTAGAAGACACAATTCTTTAATAAATGACCTGAGATTTATGGATTTCAGGAGGATTATTGCACCCTGAGCTAGTTCCCACTCCCTGGGAAAAATTCATTGTTGTGGAAATTTCTGGTATTTTCTGTCTTGCATATGGATTTCTTTCACAGCTTCTCTAGTGAGAAATGCTTGTGATGAGAATGGTGCTGCTGAATTCAGTTATCAATTCCATATAGGTACATTTAGATATAAGAATCAGGGAAAATTTCATACAACATGGTATTCAGCAATTCAAGGTACTCTTTCTTAGTTTTCATGGTAATCAGAAGTCCAAATTATGTCTGCTAGTCTGTATTCTGCAGTCTCTGCAAGTGGATGTTTACAAGTTAGTATCACTACTTATGGCAGAATAAGAAAAAAACAGCTGTTTTTTATTAGAACTGAAACATGCTACTTTTGACCACACTTCTAAGCTAAACTAGGGCCATCTAGGAGACTGTGGAAAATATTTTGCCCTCCTGAAGAAGAAATGAGTGGTTTTTTTCCAATCCGTTGTTACTGGCATACACCATAGTGTTAGCACTGCTCTCTGGAACATTCAGGTTTAGAAAGTTATGATTCACTTTAGCCCCAGTAGTTTTACGTGTACTGTGGTGTGTTACAACATTTTGCAATGAGGAATTTCCCCCAGAGCTGCAGCCTTCCTTCCACCCCTCCCTCAAAAGTCCAAATGAGCCTTGCATTAGAGGTCAGATCACTCCTATATACCTTTTCCCGTCTTTTATTTCAACATAACTTCTCTTAATTTATGTATTAAGCAGAAGAAAACTATATTTGTAAGTATCTACAATTCTCACTAACTAATGAAATTATGTAGTTTGAATATTGCCAGCAAGTTTGTCACCTCTCAAATAACCAGTCCCCCATACTAGACATCAGTGAGAAAAATTAATAACATGGTCAAGGGTTTTGAAGTAAATTTTACTTTTTGTAGGCTTAAAATCACAACCATGACTCCCAACAACCCCTACTCATTACATTGGCAGTCAGATAAATCCTGAGTATGAAGAGACAGAGAAAATATGTGCTCACTGCAAGTAACAACAGGAAGGCTGACTTGATCCCTCATAAGGTCAACATCCACTTCACGCCAAGACAATTTTGCTTAAAATATCAGAAGCCAAAATATTGCTGAGATGAGATTTATATGTAATAACTGAGCATTGGACTGTCATCCCAAAACAAATGCATCATTTTCCTCCCATCAAAGAGCACAAACTTTGCCCAAATGTTCCAACTACAAGGGTGTGGGCAGAAAAATTGCCAGATAAAATTGGTTCTCTAACTGCTTCTGTTTAGCATATCAATCTATGGTATAACTTCAAAGGCTACATTTAAATAAACTTCTATATAACTTCTGTTAAGTGGCAGGAGTGGATAGAATAAAATGCAGCAGCTGGAGTTGTATAACCTGTGCCTGAAGTCATCCTAACATGAAGGGTAGACTCTGGAAAGGGAAGTCACTCCTACAGTATCAGGTTAGCCGTCTCTCTTTTGATTATCACAAATAGCAAGTTTCTGGTTGTTCTCTAACTTTTATGAGCCTACCAGAAGAGGTAAATCGACTAAAATGGGTCCAGATTGATGTCTTTGCCAGTGTTCATTTTGTTTTAAAATCCCACAGAAATCTTTTCATACTATCATATCACTGTCTGGGGAACACAATGGGCCTAAGTTTGTTAATGAAGCTTTACAAATGTCTCCTGCTATTTTTTTCTAACTGCTTTCTATGTGATCTTTAATGTTAAAATTATGAGGATTAATGTCCTAGGTCAACTTATTTTAATGAAACTTGTTTTATTCCATGTGTACACACTGGGATGGATGAAGACCTCTATTTTTACACTTGGAAAATCACAATAAGACAATTTGAACTATTTAAAGTCAATATATTAAAATCCTTTGTCTAGTAATTATTTTTATTAATTTATTCAACCAAATATATATACATCTATATATTTGTGCATGTATGTGTGTGTATATATATATATATACCTATATAAGCTATATATCTTATATATCTCAGCTGAACTGTACCTGGCAATTGCCTAATCAGATTGTAAGAATTATTCAAATTAAACTAATTGACAAACAGGGACTTTGACAAGCATCAGAGTGATGAAAGCACTGGAAAAACATTGACCTATGACACTTGGGGGAATCCTGCTGTAGGGTTTTGTTGTAATAATTTCTGAAAAAATATTTTTCTGTTTTTCTCTTCTGCATTCTGGACTACTCCAAAATTTTCAGCTTCTAATTTCCTGAGTCATTCTTCATTCTCTCTTGCATCTGGTGAAAGGAGAGATAAATTTTCTGCTATTTCCCTTCCTAGAAGAAAGAGGCATCTAACAGTTTTCTGATTCAACCCCAAAACCCACACCCAGCTGGTAGCCTCATTTTTTCTCTATTTTTTCTCTTTTTTTCCTCCCTATTATTCAAATGGACTAGCTTAGTGTCTCTCACTTCCAATTACAGAAAACATTTCTTTTCCTCACACTTTCATCCAGAGAAAAGTAAGCAGCTCAGCAGCACCACTCAGCCACCATGCTTTGGCATATTTCTATTTGCCACAGATTATAATAAAATTTTTTCTGCTTGCTTGTGGCCAGTATAAACACTGTTGGAATTTTTTGCTTATTTTTAGTTATGAACAGCCTGTATCTCAAAGCTGAATGTTTAAAAATGGCCATTCATCTATTTTTTCCTGCTGATTTCCATACTTGTGTCATTTTAATTCTCCTGAAAAACTGTGAAAAACAGAAATGATTTTCCAAAATGTTTCTCTTTTAGATGTCTGATAGTGAAAAATTTTGAAAAGTTAATAAGCACAATACTGAGATTTCCTTTTGAACAAAAACCACCAGAAGAACAAAAGGGATCCTGAAGTGCTGCTTATATATCTTCCAGTGACTGGCACCACTCAGCAGAAGGGCTGTTTGTGAGTTTGCTACATTTTCCTTCACATTTAGTACTTTGCCTCATGCAAACCTACTAGAAATATCCATTCAGTTTAATTTGGTTTGGCTGCAAACACAGTAATGTGTTTTGAAATCTGACTAAATGATTATAAACATTGACTAACGATTAACAGCAGCACACTGAATCAGAGAGGTGTCTAATGATATACATCTGTTCCTGTTTAGCTCCTTCATTAATGATCCCCAAAAGGGAGAAATCAGCACGCAGACGACAGCAATTTACCCTAACTAGCATATGCAGAGGAATGATACAAAGGTGTACAAACAGGGCAGAAACACTGGCAGAAGATAATTACATGGGATGCAATTTGTAAAGATGTAATTCTGGGATGAGAAGAAAAAAATAAAAAATCCATAATCCTCTACACATATATATATACACACATGCATATGCACACACACACACACATACACATATATATATATATATTTATACATACATACACATATATACATCTCTGCAGTAGAAGGAAGGAATGGTAAAGCCAGGGAAAATAAAAGTGACTTCCAGGATAGCCTACTGAAGAAATTGCATTATTTTTTGAGAAATTGCACTAGGAGATGGAGAATGAAAGCAACAGAGCCCTTTCTGTCTGTCTTATCTAGAACAAATTTTGTCATGGCCTAGTTTATGGAGAGAAAGGCCTGCAAATTATTGAAAAGATATATTGAGTTCAGAAAAGAGTGGGAATAACTCTTATGGCAAGAGACTATTTTGATAGTCTCCTTCTTTCCAACTGGATTCTAGTAATTGAAGAAATTTACTTTCTTAGCCCTCTGAAGTATATAATGAAGTATTGCACTTTTATCCAGCTTATTCCTACAGCTTTATTATATCCTATAGCTTATCTACTTTATTCTCCTATGAAGGAGAATAAAGACATAAATGGCTTTTTTACCTACAGGAATTTTTGGAAGGTAGAGCCTTTAAAAGCTTTTCTAAGTCAGATTTTTCTCTCCATTGTTACATTGCAATGTCAAAAAGATCTCTCCTAAAGTCCGGTTTTATTCAGTCCTATTTTCTGCGCTATAAAAAGAACCATCAACAGGATAGGCTTCACATTTCTCATAAAATATTTTGTAGCACAACTTTTTTCCTGAAGAGCCCTGAATTTCTCTGGCAATTCACCTATGTCACTGACATACAGTTGCTTTTATTGGCTCAGGAGATTTTTTCATAAATAGCAACCTCATACAGGATTTTAATATCGAACCAAAATGACTGTTATGCACTTTTTGTGCTCTTTGTTGCCTCTGAAAATCTGCACTTTATAAATCTGAGGGATTTTTTAATTTCTTTAATTGTCTTTAATCTTTCCAGTGCTCTAAGCTTCCATATGTTGGTAACCATAGATGTAATTTTCCTACAGGTACTTTCTAATATTTGTTTAAGATGGAAAAAACCTAAATGTGACAAAATTATACCCTTAAAGAATTTTGTTCTATTTCTTTCAAAAACACTTGCATTTGAAAACAAAATGTTATGTCTTGGGGAAAATCCAGAAATGCCAAAAATAGTCACAAAAAGTTCCCATAACATGACAGAAAATTTGGGTTACATAATTGAAGTCCATAATGACAAAATAAATGGGTAGTGAAATTTTCTCTATTGCTATTAGGAAAAATTAGGAAATAGTGGTAGCAGCACCAAGCCTGTGTGAGTTCAAAAAAGCATTTGGACAAGCTCTTAGGCTGATGGTGTGATTCTTGGAGCATCCTGTGCAGGGCCAGGAGGTTGACTCAATGTTCCTGATGGTTCTCTTGCAACTCAGCATAATCTGTGATTCTATGATTCTATAATAAAAACATTTAAAAGCCTCAGGCTGTGAAAACAATGAAAGCTCTGACACATCTAAAGTTGGCACCTTATTTCTCCAGGGACAAATTACCTGCTGGCATGGGCTGGCTCAGATCCACAGAGATGTGAATTGTTAAAATCTGACCCTGCAGTTTCTACTTCGCTCCTTTCTCAGGAGCAAATGAACTCACTGAAAGGGGACTGGCACTTTGCTTAGAAATAGTTATGTTTGCCTATGTTATTTGTTTTTATTGTTTCTTTTGTTTATTGCAGATCCTGTGATTCAACCACACAGATCTAAGCATATTTTGCAGTAGTCCACTGCACTCCCCACAGATGTGGCCAACGTGAGGTGTAGTCAGGAACAAAGCATTCTTTTTTTCCAGTGCCAAAGAAAACATGGAAAATTCAATCATATGTGGGTATGTGCCATAGCCTTTCCTCCAAAACCACAGCTAGTACTTTTCTTGCTCTGCTTTTTGGGCTATAGGCAGTAGTCAGCCACCTGTGGTTTAAATGAGCTTGTTTTCTGCTGCACTGGAACAGAACAAAGACAAGCTCTCAGTGCCCCTTTAGCTGAGGGGCATTAACAGATGAGCCCCAGCTGCAGGCAATTTCTGCATAACTTTGCCCAAACTGCTTGGAGAATAGGTATTTAGCTCCTTACCCACTCAGAGGGAGCAAGAAGTGACATGATGACAAGGGCCAGTGTCTGCACTTGTTTTATGTATGTAGGTGATACTTACATATCCCTTTGTGAGTAATGAGCAAATTACACTTTCATCATTTATTGTCCAAAACATTGCAATTCTACTTGCACAAGAGCTAGAAATGCATCTCTTTAAAACATCTTCCTCTCCATTTGCTGTCAGCTTACACTTATCCAGACATATGAATCTATAGAAAAGCAGTGGTCCTATTCCCACAAGAAGAGCTGGCAGCTACCTGACCCTGTCTTGTAATTAGAGGTGTTTGCTTACTTCTTTCTGTTGCAGCATGTAATGATAATAGGCATGATCTTTAAGTGACCCTTCATGCCATCGTCCTCTGTTCCTTCTGCCCCAGTTCACAGTTGGAAACTTTAGGTTGTTTTCTAGGCTTAGACTGGGTCTGGATCAAGATTAACAATCTTATATTGACACAATCCTGTCAGTCCTGGAACACTGCATGTACTGCTTGAGTAACTCCACATTTTAACCCCTTTCCTTAGGGATTCAGCTTCTTTCCAGCTGTCAATTCTCTGTGACATCTGGCTGTGATATTTTGTGGCTTAAAATGTACACATTAAAACTATTTATGTGTGTACAAATCTATCTTAAACCATAACACTCAAAGCAGCTTCCAGGGACAAAGTTCCAAGTGCAGAAAATAGCTTCATGTGGTAAATAATTCTAGAACAAAACACATATCTTTTCTCACATATTTCATACTTTTATTACTTAATGTCGCTGCTGTGACAGAAAAAGAAGTCCTTGAAAAGCATACACTGGTGTATGTCATTAGGAATATTTTTTTACATGTTTAAAAATATGTTTCCAATGTCACTATCCTCTTTCTAATGAAAGTTTTCAAATGCTGTTGCTGATTTTTTTTTTGTGTTTTATTGCAGCCAGCTTGCTTTCTCTGGAAATATTTGCATGCTGTACATTTCCAGACACCTGATCTGAAACCTGTTACTATTGGTAACTACAACACTGAAATTTCAGATTTTAAAATTGTCACAGTGTTAATCCAATTATTCTTATTTTTTTATATGGGAAGATTAAGAAATTACAATTTAGTTGCTGGACTGTGTCTTTTCACATTATTCTGATATTTAGAGCAAAGAGATATGTAATTGGTGAGACTAACAAATCGTGCTTAATACATTTTAACAGAGAAGTGCTCTTTCATAAATTCAAAGCACATTTTAACAAAATAGCTCTTAGTTGTCAATGGAAGGCAAATCACTTCATGTCAATTTTATGACAATGCACTGCTTGTAAAAGAACTAAATCTGAGCAAGGTACTTTCTACAAAGTAGAAATGCAAATATCCTAACTACCTCAAGAGATACTTCTTCTTAAAAATATTCAGATGACAGCTTGGAAGCAATACTTCAGCTTAGTATCAAAAGACCTATTGTGGTAAATCACAAATCTTAACAGTAATGGAGAAACATCTTAAATGAAGCTGTGGACACAGGAGTTAGGATACCAGATTTTCCTGATTTTTTGTCCTTTTTCTAAAACTCAATCAAAATTTATACAAGGGAATAGTTTTCTATGATTTGTGATGTTTCTTTCATGCAGAACCAGCTAATGATGGGTATTTGTGATTTAGAAGACTCAGTTTTTGTATGAGTGACACAGACACTGCCCGTTCCCTGAGACAGCATGATGGAGGAATCTGGGAAAAGAGAGAATCTTATATGCTGTACATGTAAAGAAGAAAATCCTATTCTTCAGGATTAGTTGTTTTACTCCTAGAGATGTATGTCACGAAATTCCTCCTTCTGCTAGTGAATAACATAGTTTGCCTATGAAGTACTCTGCCACCTATCTGTATGAGCAGCAGTAAATTATAAAAGATCATTATTGTTCTTTAAGAGAAAAAAATGCTCTATGCTTGTAGTTTCTCTTGGCAATGAATACTTTCTGGAGCATGTCGTACTATGCCTGAAAACCATTTTCTGAATCAGTGAAAAGTATCAGAATGGAAAAATTTCATTTTACTTAACTGGCTAGCACTGACTTAATTCTTACTCACTAGAAGTCCAATTTGCCTTGACGTAACATCTATTTCCAGTAAAGAGACCATCAGAATTGCTGCTGCCCAGAAATGAGGACTGTATTGCACAGTATTGTGTGAATAATTCTTCATTTTACTTTGTAAGGTTTAGTGCAGTGTATCCTGCATTTGACTATGTTAATTGTATATGGCTGTATGTTCTGAGTTTATATAGGACTCACTGGACTAAATTCACAATTCAAACAATTTACACAGTTTGAATTGCCTTAGTAAAGCAAACCTGCCCTAAAGCTACTCATTTAACCTAGCAGTTAAGACCTGTCTTTGACCATTTTCAGCATGTGAAATCACCAAAAGGAGTCAAAGCATCCAGGTAGATCTAGCCCAGAATCTCCCTTCATACAGAGGTGATTTCAAAGGCAAGACAATCCCATTATGGATAACAAGCCCATACAAATAGCATATGAAGACACCAAAGAAGGAAACTGGTTTTAAGACAGCAGCACACAGTCATACCCACCAGCAAAGATCATTCAAACAGGACCTGTACTTCCTCTACAAGTATTTGCCTTCTGCTTTTTAACTCCAGCTAAATTAATGCAGACCTGATTTGGAATAAGACAAGCAGAAGAATTAAACTACTTAAAATTAAGATTCTTTTTTTTCAGACAGAAGAAAAGAAACAGTGAAGTGCATGAAGGAAGTATGGGTCTTCTTGTTTTGCCCATGCCCCTCTTGCAAGCTGCATTTCAACCTGCCAGTAGTGCAATGTAGAGACTGGACTAGATATTTTTAAAATGATCCTGTGATATTTTCTCATAGAAAATAACAAAGAACTTGAATAGTTAAAAAAAATTACTGGTATCAAAGTGGCTCACTGAAAAAAGATTTGCCCTATTGCTAAGTTTCTATTACTTTCTACAGTATAATTATTACAGATAATAGCAGAGGATGTAATTTGAGGTGAAACTTCTGACTGAACCACCAAGTTTAGTGAAGTTAAAAATGAAGTCTGGATTTTATAAATAAAGTTTTAAGACCACACTGCTATTAGAAATTTCAGGGGAAGTCAGAACAATCATGTTCTTGTCCCATTTTTTCTTGTACTCATATGGGAACAGAATTCAGGTCATTGTCATCCTAGTAAAATTCACAGTGAAGAAAAAACCATTTGTCTTGGTGATTTTTTTGAAAGATTTTCTTGGAATGTTTTTATTATTTGCAGACAGAATGAAGGTTCCCTTACATGGAAGATTTTTTAACTTATTTTTGAGATGGGCAACTTTTTCTTTCTATTGTCCAATTTAGGCTTTAATTTCCCTCAAACCAACGTTCTCCTAGTTGGTCTACAAAAGTAGTTGGGTTTTTTTTTTAAGAAAGACTGAAACTACATCACACAAATTATTTTGGGTAGATGTTTTGTTCAACACTTCTCTGATCGGGCAAGAACTGTAAGAAATATTGTTGAGATTCTTATTGAACTATTCATAATGTTTTCCACTCTGTATCTCAGCATGTGAGGCATTGTTCACATTGCCTGAAATGCTGTCCACAGATGCAGCTTCAATAATGCACCCAGCTCTTCCTTAGCCCAAGAGTTTTGTCATTCACAGGAAATGCATCCTAACATTTCAACCCTGAAAGCAATGGGGAACCAAAAACATATCCAAAATACAGCTCTTTGAAGTAGAACAAAACAAACAGTAATATCAAGCTACATCTGAGAGCAGGAACAAAGGCATTAATTTAAAACAAAAGTGATCTTTTTGTCCTTCCTGTTGTCTTTACAGTGCAGGTAAAATATGAGATATGGCTCTCTGAATTCTACTGATATAGAATCTCTGATTGCTTTTAAGAGCTACCAACAGCTTGCTCAGCTCCTTTGGGGATTTTCTTTCATGATTCATATAAATGAATGTGTGGCAACTGCATGAAAGTGTGTGAACTCTTGAGATGCTGTAAAACCATTGATGCATTTGGGTAGCTTGGAAGCCCACCACAGTGACTGATGTATTTTTAAACGACAAGTTTTAATTTAATTAATTAGGATTTTCTCCTGCAACTACTTATCAAAATATTTTTATACGTAGCAAATTAATGACATTAATTAGATAAGAGTATTTAATCAATTTTATCAACAAATCTGAGAAGATAATCTGGCCTAGTGTTATAACTGAGCCACAGAGATTCTGTCTGAAAACAAAGCAAGGCACTTTTATTTACTGGGAATGCACTAAGTGGCAAATTGTATTGGCAATAAAATAGAGATTTTTACAACTAAGTAAACCTCCTGTATATAAATTGTGTTCAGAAAAGTTATTTTTAAACCCAAATATTATAGAAAATAATTTTTGGAATTTCTGGCTCATTTCTGTTAAAAAATCCATGGAGTTCAATTCATTGTGGCTGCCAATGTCTTTCTTACCTAGAAAATTTCAAATTTATTTCTATGCACATTTTTTAGTTTTTATTTTTACAATGACATGACATTATTATACACTAGATGAAAGGGGGTAGCTGTAACTGTATTTTCTTAATAGAGTATTTTCTCATTATTTTCTTTATAGAGCTGTGCACACATAAATACAAAGTACCACTTTTCCATTTGCAGAGGATCTTCTTATCCTAGTCTAACTGTACCAACAAATCTTATCCAAAACTAGACTCTTTAAATTCTAGCAGCAAAGAACAACTTATCCAATGAAAATACTTGCTTTATTAGTTTCTCTTCCTAAAAAGTGTGATACAAATCACCAGTGACTTCCAAGGATATCATTGTGAATGATATATAGATTCTTTTATGGAATTCTTTAAAATCACATCTAAGTAGCCAGACAGATGAAAATGATCAAGAAATTCAAGTAATAAATTTGAGGATTTTTTTCTGATTCTTTTAGCCATTATTTGCATATGTTAAAGTGATCTAGAATATAAAAACTTCAATTCTGCTTTTTTTGGTTTACTTGCCTCAAATGTCAGCAATGCTTTGAATCAATAGAGAATATTTATTTATGGTTTATATTAATATGAAGGTGGGGTTTTTTTGACACTCAGTATTAAGTGGCATATGCCAGGTTTCTCCATACTATGGAAAGAAAGTATTCCTAATAACATCTGAATAAAAATTCAGACTATTTAGCAAGCATGAAGAATTTTTACAAGAGTGTTCAGTAGGCCTAAGATGATTTTTGAAAGCAGAATTCAGCTCCTAAATGGCTTCTGAGTTCTCACTTTCTTCATCACATTAGAAGTAAACAGAAGACTGACTGCTGATTATGTGTCATGTTATTATTTTGGTTGGTAAAGGGCTCAGTTCATAGCCGTCATAATGATATAAACTTCAGCTCAACTGTGTGCTAAGTGTAAAAAACTGTAGAAGTGCTGTAAGGGTACAAAAAGCATGACAACAGGTGATAGTGAACTACAAATGTAAGCATGTTAATAAAAATCTTCATGTCTATAAAATATATTTAAAAGAATAACTCTATTAAGGGCAATATATTGCCAATGTGTGAGTTGTGTGATGCATCTCTGTGGTGATTTGGGTATTTACTCATCTTTTTTATTTCCTTTTTCTGTTATTCTTAGTTTTTTTCTTATACCTATCCAGTTCAAATATGATAGAAATATGTTACACAGTATGAGGCTATGCTCTCTTTTCTTTCAATATTATTGATATTCGGACTTAATGATACTGAGTAAAGTTTAGCTCCTCTCTAGAATAATAGAATTATGCAGCTTAGGAGGACCCCAGGAAGATCTTCCAATACTGTAAATAATTTTTGCAAGTTTACACTGGGATTTTTTCTTTTGATGCACCTAAATGACTGTGTTTCATCAAATTCAGATGAGATTGAATGAGCCAGGAAGTATTTTGCTTTTTCAAAACCTCAGGCTTTATGTTTTGGTTTTGCAAGTACAAAACCACCCCATGTTTTGGTATTGAATCATCAATCCAAAGGAAACAATGAAAGAGAAGAGTGGCAATTATTGCAGCAGAATTATAAGATTTATTTGCCTTGCTATTGGCTGGGGATTTGTTTGAATATAAAAGTTAAACTATCATTTTTTTCCTATGTTCCTAAAAAAAAGTTGGAGAGTATTTTTGATTTCTCCAGTCTTTTAATTAAAATATATTTTGTGGTTATTGTTATGGACAATACCTGACGTAGAAGTTTCAGAAGTAGTGGGTTTGACATTTGAACCAAACTTTGCCCAGGCTCAAACTCCAAATACTTTACAGTGTACAGAAAAATCATAGAACCATGAATCAAAGAATACCAGGTTGGAAGGGACTTCAAGGATCATCTGGTGCAAACTTTGTTGGCACAAGTACGAGAATGTTCAGCACCCTGTCCATCTAAATCTTAAAAGTTTGCAGTGTTGGGGAGTCCACTACTTCCTTGGGGAGAGTATTCCAATGGCCAATTGTTCTCTTTGTGAAAAATTTTCCTTTTCTGTCTAATCAGAATCTCTCCAGGAGTAACTTTCATCATTGGCTTTGATCTTTTCAGAAAAGAAAGCCTCTACCTTCTTCACAGCTATGTGTTAAATACTGATGGTGATAAAGGTCTCCCCTGAGCCTTCTTTTCTCAGGGCTGAACAAACCCAGCTATCTCAGCCTTTCCTCACATAGGAGGCTTTTCAATCCTTTGATCATCTTTGTGGCCCTTCTCTGGACCCTCTCCAACCTGTCCACATCTCTTTTGTAGAGCAGCAGCCAAAACTGAACTCAGTGTTCCAAGTGTGGCCTAACAAGTGCTGAGCAGGGTGGGATAATGGCTCCTTTATCTGTGCTGGTGAAGGCCTTGTTGAGCCAACCCAGTATCCTGCTGTCTTGCTTTGCCACAGCAGCATGTTGGTCCCTCACATGGAACTTGTTTTCCACGAAGAGCCCTTCCCACAGATATTCTTCCCTGCTGGGTAGACCCCATCCTGTGCTGTTCCCATGGATTATGTTTTCCCAGGTGCAAGACATTGACCTTGTCCTTGTTGAACTTCACAGGGTTCTTGTTAGCCCATTCCTCCAGCCTGTCCAGGTCTTTCTGCAGGAAGGCTCTCCCTTCCAAAGTGTCAACTTCCCCTCTCAGTTTGGTATCATTGGCAAACTTTGTCAGGGTACATTTGATCCCATCTTCCAGATCATTTATGAAGACATTGGACCCAATACTGACCACTGGGAGACCCCACCTGTGACCTGTTGACAGTTTGAAATGAAACAATTTACTGCCACCCTCCACGTGCTGTCCATCAGCCAATTCCCCACCCATTGCACAGACTACTTGTCTAGATGGTAAGGCAAAGAAAAATGTCTTTTTTGTGTTGCCTAACCCAATGAAATTATCTCTTGGTAATTTATTCTGATAGAGTTTCAATAAATTCTTGTCTGGTTGGAGTTAATGACAAACACAGCTGTGCATTCTGGACCTCAAATATGAACTTGAGAACGAGTAATGTATTTTTTTAAGGAACAATCTAACGGCAAAGATCGAAGGGGCAAAAGGACTTCCACATTGTAATTTGTAATATTTCTGGAAAAATAGTTTCTTACGTGTAAAGTGTATGAAAAGGCAGGAAAAGGTTCTAGGCATTTTTGAAAATGTGACCTGCTATATTTGGGAACAGACGCTTAAAAGAATCTGTTTTCTGTTTTGCTAGTCTTGGTAATAATTTTCAAAAAGGAAAAACTAATTGCACCTACAAACTTGAAGCTAATCAGCTGTCACCCTGCTGGGCATCATAAATGAAAACAGTTTCATAATGAGAAAACAGATCAAAACATACTTCACTTCTGGTGACTGCAAATACAAAGAAATCAGTCATTAGAGGTAACAGTCTTCTGGGTAAGAAATACCTTTATGAGGGTAAATAAGCTTGAAAGTTCCCTATTTCAAAGCTGAAACGGGCAAAAGAAGAGAGAAAAAAGTGGAAAGTTGAAATCTCTTCTTCCTCTGGGTGTGCCGGGATGTACGGAGCTGGCTGCTGACCAGGGCTGATCTGGTAGCTGGCACAGCACAGAAGACAACCTCCTTTCTTCTGCTAACCTTTACAGCAGCCAAACCAACCTACTCACAAGGCAGAGGCAGCCTGGAGAATGTGTTCTGGCTTGGAGGCAAGAAAACACATCTCACACACTCCATTCCCATTCTTCTGTCTCCCATTCCCATGTGTCTTCCCTGTGTCCCTTTATTGGCCTCAACATACTCCCCATGGAGGAGGAAGGTAAGGACAGCTCTGCCATTTGAGCACCTCTCCTTGTGGAAGAGCTTTGTGTACCCACACAAAGTTACTGGTACACCTCTTTCCAATGTAACAGTAGTCTCTGGTGAATTTTGAAGAAGCCACATTCATAAATAATTTGGTTTCTCCCTGGCAAAGTTGACTGAATTGTAGGATTTCCTGCTTCCTCACCCAACAAATACATACTTAATGTTATGTTTCTTTCCTAATTTATATTTCTACAAGTACTTGCACTAATTTACATCTGCCTGTGCATTGAGCCTGCGTGCTTCAGCTGCTGGATAAAGATTGGCTAAAGATCCAAAGCGAACACCTTCTTTTTTTGCAGCCCTGCTCCCTGTTCTGAAGTTAATTCAGAGCCGACAGAAAGCAAACCACTGTCCTGCCAGTGCTATTTCAGTTTTAAGGGTGTCCAGGATTTAAACCCAGACCTGGATCCAAACTTCCTAAATGGCTTCCATATTTTTAATTGGCCAAATCATAACCTTGGATTCAGAAACCCTCAACAATTTCACATTATTCCAAAGGGGTTTTACTGAAACATTACAAAACTAGCTTTTGGTGTATTTTGGCAAAGAGAATAAAGTGAAAATTCAGCCAGTGAATAATTTGTTGTGGGATAGAGAAAGCAGGATGCTGGCAGACAACTTCCTCACAAATCTTGACATGTAAAATATGATTTCTATTGCAACAGGTGTGTAGGGTGGAAAATTAGGTCAGACAAGATTTTCTCCTCTGTGTGCAATCACTCCTGACAGGCATATGTCTCCCAGAAGACCTAGGGAGCCAGATATTGCTCCACTATTGTTCTGAGTCTTAGGACTGCTACAGAATTAGCTATTGCCTCAACCACTTTTAGGTCATGGTTCACTTTTAGGCATGGTTCCAGTTTTTTATGGACATAACTGCGCTTAAAACACCCATAAAAGCAGGGAATTACAAAATAGTCGTTTCTGTGGAAAGCACTGCATGGAGCATATCTTATCTTGTTTTTCCCTTCTGTCTCAAGGTTTTATGTCTTTTCTTCATGTTGATTGCTATGTTTATAAAGAACATCCATACAACTTTCCAATACTTTTACTTTTGGTGTAAGTTCATATGTTCAAGGACAAAGACAATAGCTGTCAGCTGAATATTTTCTTCCAGTTAATGAATTCTTATTTGGTTTCCCATTTTTTTATTTTGCATATTATTTCAAAGTCTTATGATGCAGTAACAACTATATTTAGCTCAGTTTACTAGCCCTGTGACTTCCCAATCTAACAGCTGACTTGCCAGCAGACCAATTAGGAAAATCTAGAGATGAGAAACTAAAAGGGGGAAAAAAGATCTGCATGTAATTATCTGCTACATGGTATGGTTCTTACTGAACATATTTATTGTTTCTGTAACTCTACCTTAATCTCCATTATTAGTATGTAAGCTAAATGCATTAAGTACAAGAAAAAAAGCACAGAAACAAGACAGAAAACAGAATATAAGCAATACCACATAGGATTATTTTGCCTTATGGAAGCCGATCACTCTGTGCTATAAGGATCAGTTACAGACACCAGATTAGGCTTATAACTTGAAATGTCTAAATTTAGGTGAAATTTAAATTCTACTTCAAAATGTGACTGAGGTTCTCATATACCTCTTCTTCAAAGCACCAGCTAAATGATCCATGGGGATACGCCTAGAGCTACTCAACAGGAAAAAATAGTTCAGGTAAGGATCAGATGCACCTCGAGCTGTGACTTCAGAGAGTGAATTTGACTTTTGAGGTGAGGTGTCCCACAGCATGAGGGCTAAGGGAGGGGGCTGGGAAGGAAGCTTGCTGGTACACAGGCTCAGTGCACCTTCAGGAAACTGGGAATGGTGCTCAACAACAAAGAGTAGCTGACCTGCCAAACACAGAGCTTCAGGCCAAGGATATTGACAAACCTGAGGCCTAGGCCAATTGAAAACCCGTGAAGTTCAACACAGAGAAATAGCAAATTCTGTACCTGGGGCAGAAGGAGGACACATGTCACTTGAGGCCCTGGTAGAAAATACGTAGGGGTTTTAATGAATTCAAGGTTGAAAATAGGACAACAGTGAACTCTCACCAGAAATAAGGGAAACTGAAACATCAGGAAGTCAAGGACAGAATGTCATGGGAACTTACGACTGTCGTTTATACAGTGCTAGTGGGGCTATGCTTGGCAAAATCTGCCAAATTTTGGGCTCTCCCCAGTTCAGGACAGATATAACGAAACAGAGCAGGGTCCAGCAAAGATCTATCAAGATCATTCGTGCATGTATGAAGAAAATTTCATCCTCAGAGATCTTGGAGACTCCACCAGACCATAGCACGGCTGACTTGATCTGCTGCTGGCATTTGTCCTGCTCCACATGAGAGATAGCACTTGATCTCCTACAGGGCTCCCTCCCAACCAATGTGTCTCTAATGCCATGATACTGTGATTTTATTTGCCTGTGATGCAGGGGATCTGAAACTTAGGTCCTTGCTGGTCTCAGGGTATTTGAGAACCTAACTTCTGAACTGTTTTTAAGTAAGTGCTGTTAGCTGCTCTCCAAGCATCCCAATGATCTTGGTCAACATTCAAGTAAAACAAAAGGAAGAGAGGGAAAAAGAGAGAGAGTGACAAAGCAAAAAGACACCAAACTCAAAGTCCTGTCCTGTGTTTTCACTTCCTAGAATCACGGAATGAAAAGCAAACAGAATCTGGAAGAGGAATTTAAAGCAGCTGATACCCTGTCCCACTAGAGCTTGGACTATTCTTCAAAGTGAGCAGTAGGAGTCACTGCCTGACACTTTCGTGACTAAACTCCAATATAAGCATAATTTAAGGAGTATGAAAATACCTCAAAGTTTCTGGTTGGTGGGCAATTGAGGGTGAAAAACCTTAAAGACTGCTGATAGATAAATCAGCAGTGGAAAGAATGGAATACACTATTGAAAGAGGAAGATGTAATTTTTAACTTTGTATTTGTAAGTATGGTGAAGATTAAAAAGGGGGAGGGGTTTCAAAAGTTGAGGAAGAGAAAGAGTAATGAGCAGAGAAAGCTGGAGGGAGGCAAAAAATTGTTGCTAAAACTAAAGAAAACGTTTAAGATTAAAATAGACTAAGTCTTCGGTGTTATTATCAGGAAATGTAGAACAGAGTGACAGCAAGAAAATAGAAAAGTGGGGAGAACTCCCTAGCTCTGGACAGTTTCTTTAAAGGATAAATCAGTGTTCTTTGTAAAAACAGAGGAGAAATCAAAATACTTTCTATAATGAAGTCTAAAGGCAGTGAGGCATGAAGAACCTCAGATATCATCTTGCAAGAAATGCTTGACTGAAGAATGGCAGAGTAAATTAGAGTCCTGTAATTCTCCGTGGTAATGAGATTTTTTACAAAGGTGTACAGAAACACAAAAACAGAAGTAAAGAGAAAATTTTTCAAAATGAGCCAGCAATGGAGATTAGTGAAACAGAGAGTGGGAAAGAAGAGATGGGCAGGCAGACCTGAAGGGGTGCCAAGAGTGCCGTTAAAAAAAAGGGCCCAAAACCATCTGACAACAAGATCAATAGGAGAAGAACAAGGAGTAGAAGACAAACAGAGTCATTTAAATCCTGGGGAGTACTCAGACACTTCCTGAATATTATTCCAGACCAATGACCTGAAGGTGAGTTCATTTCCCTGCTCTGGCAGTCTTTAACTGTTTTGCTAAATCTGCCCGGACAGAGATCCACCTTATTCTAATTGAGGTACTGGGATGAAAATGAAGTAGTATAGAGACAGAACATAGTACTCTAAAACTGCCTGTTTCTCTGATCTAAATTGATGAAAGAGGTCTAGGATTTGAAATAGTGACTTACAACATGTCTAAAGATAAGACATTGCTGCAACTACAGCATTCAATAAATGTTTCCAAGATATATATTAATTATCTAACTCTGGAACTGCAAGTCTTGTTCTGACCCCAGAACTCTGCATTACCATCAAACCCAAGTATAAAGTTAAATCACAGAAATTTGTCTGTGCTGCCTCCACCTATGCCAACTCTTTACAGCAATTCAACGGTGCCTCTACTTTACAAGTATCATGGTATATGTGCTAACCAATAGCTTTAGAGGAAATATAGTCAGTATCCTGTCACTAATCCCTAATAACTAATCCCTAATAAGACATACTGTAAAAGCATGAAATTAAAATTAATGAAAAAGAAATAAGTTACAGAGGTGTTAAAAGGTTTTTTTTTTTTAATTATATTAGTTATAACTTAATCACTGGCTGTAAAATCAAAACTCTGAAGTTGGACAAAACCCCCAACTTTCTCTGCAAGTGCAGAGCCAGCATTCCAGCCCCAAGCATTGCTCATATTTATCTCACCCCATTCCACCAAAAAGTGGAATCCAGTCACTTTACCGAAAATCCTAATTTCAAGTGAAATACACGTCTGTTTTTAAATATTAAGTTTTAACTGTTCACAACCACAAATTCCCAGATGGTAAGCAGTTGCAAATAGAAAAGGGAAAGCTTGCAAAGCATGGAAAAAATGCTCTCTGGCAAAGCCAAAAAATTATAGGAACTGGCTTGTCTTTGCTATACTTTTTCCAAGATGTAAAAAGAAGCTGACAGACAGATGGCTGCTTGCCATTTGTCATAACCCATTTCAAATATGTCTCCTCGTTACCTTTTCTTGTACACTTTTCCTATCTTATCTTCAATAAAAATCTACTTCTTCTCAGGAATTGTTATAGCAGAAAAATTTTTCAGGTCTTAGAATGTCATTGGAATATTATAAGATTGGATCTAGTGTAGGAGTGTCCCACAGCTTTGTAGCACATACTGACAAAAACAGGACAGTTTTTCCCTTTGATTCATTTGGTCTTACTGCTCTGAACCGTGAGTGTTAAAGACACTATGGATTAGATTATTGGAAAGCAGCTCTCTGGCATTAGTCTTCAAATCATATTAATTTTTGTCATTCAAAGTTTTCACATAGCAATCTTAGAATGTCTTGATGAATATTAACTAATTTATGAATTAGTTAACCTATTCAGGTGCCTAAAGAGGGAATTCTAGAAGCATCCAAGATACTATAAAGTATTCTTCACCCAGGCTCTAGATGCATTTACCAAAAGATACAGGTCTCTTACGTCTCTTAAGTCATACATGCTGGGCTCTTCATGGTGTCTGGGGTTCCCTAAGGAACCTCAGGGGATACAAGACATTTATGGCTTCGTACACAAACTGTGCCCTGATCACAGCTCCACTGAGCTTTTATAAGTTGATCAAGAATCAGTGATTTTACCTTCCAGTTGCAAAGCTGTCATGACTATAAACAGTGGTAATATAATGTTTTCCACTGATGTGGTTTTAATTCAAATTGATATTAAAATTATTAGCTGGCTGTTTGAGATTTTTTTATAATTCTAGTATGCCTCCTTTCCCCCTCTTTATTCTTCTATGAAATGATAGCTTTCTTAACTCCTACAGAATACAATTCTCTTGTTTTAAAGAGAACCAAATTGGTTAAACCTATGCACAAATTGTGTCCGGGCCAACCACCTAGAATCCAACAATGCAGAGATCCAAAGACAAAAAGCAAAGTTACTATATGCAAAATATTTCACAAAATTATGTACAGGAACTTTTTAATAAGTACATTGTTCTGCGGAAACACTTTAAGTTCATTCCAGCCCTCACAGCAAATGGATTGAATTCTGCATATTCCCTTGTACAAACAGGATAAAGCTCCCTTTTCTCACCCTGTAGGGCAAAGGATATTGGATCTTAAGGCCATAATATATCTGTGCATAGGAAACTTATTACAAGTCCTGGGTCTGCTCCAGACATACAGATATTTTAAGGAAACCATTCATTTGGAGAGAAGAGAAGGAATGATATCCGTCTCAGATTGAAGCTTGAGGTTCTGATTTTTTATGTTTTGTTGTTTTTCTAATGAATAGCAGCTTTTCAAATGTGCTCAGAAGGTAGAACGCTGAATAAGCTCCAGTGCATGGGATTATTGGGCAAGGATCCGGGGAGAAGGTCAAAGGGGAGATATAAATAAATATTTATATAACAGCTCCCATTGTTGTCAGTGAGGGACGATGGCTCAGCAAGTCTAAAAATCAGCAGAGCTTTATTTAGGTGTCTGGATATGAATATGAGAGACTGTACACAGTCTAGATATAAACTATGGTATGTAGCTGGAAAAAGTAATATGACTGTGTTAATCTGACTTCTTACCTAGGCACTTCTCACCTAGACAATACTTCTGATTGTATGACACTGCTTTTTGAGATACATCCTTGATTTTAGAATGGAAAAAACAGTACATGGAATGTACTGCACAAATATACTGTACACATGTAAAGGTATATGTGTTTACAAGGTTTACTTTTTTATGGAAAATCTATTTCAAAAATATTGATTCAGTGCAATTAAGACCTTTTTTCTGATATTAATGTTGGTCTTCTAAAGCACAGGTTATAGCAACATAACTTTCAATCAGAATATATTTTGCTGAAGCTGAGAGGAGTTGTCAATGGCTGGGAAAATAATGCAGATGAGCTAAAGATATTTTACTAAGTCTTACTGCTTTAACATTAGTGTACTGTCTACAGGCTTAATCCAAATTTCTCATGCAGCCATATTTGCTGCTATTTACTCACTTCTGTGTACATACACTAGTACCCTCTGCTGGTCTTAAATTTACTGTGGTGTTCAGCTAGTCTGAAGAGGTAGAGGCAAACCCTTAATAGACATCTGAATGATGAATACTTTCCTTCCTTCTGTTTTGATCAGGAGGTCATGATCTCTGTTCCAGTTAAAGGCACGACATTACTCGGTAATCTGGGGTGGTTTCTATCTGTCCTACAGTTCATTAAAATTGTGCATAAAAGCATGGATAGTGGAATCAACAATAAACCAGCACTGCTGGAAAAGACATAAAATACTGCACAGCTAATCATAGAGAAAATATGGCCCCTATAACAGCTCTTTGTTCTCTACATTCTTGCTGTCATCTGTTGTGCTGTTTTCAAGAATGTCAGATGTGAATTGATTGGCAACATCTTTGCTTGAGGGGAGCAAAGCTATTTAATGTATATGGTTTTTAAAATTCTATAGCAGCCTATGAAATGCTCTGCAAATATGTAAATTCAAATTTAATTCTCATTGAAGAAAAAAGATCAGTAACAAAAATGTTCCAAGAAGAAAATATGACTAAAAGGAGCACCATGGACAAGAAAACACTGAATTTCTCAAAAGGCAGATAAGTAATTGTCCACATAAGGACTCTTATATGCCACTTGTACAGTTTGGCAAAGTTATAGCAAATAATGCAATCATTGGATTCCACCAAAAAAGCCCCACATTTTTCAATACATAAATGACAATTTTTATTCCCAAAAGGTTTCTAAGTAAGTGGGCATGAACTTAGTCATAATGGTTTCCTAACATTCACCAATAAACAAAGCCATTTCAAATTACAGTTTCCAGAAAATGGAAAAAGGAGAGATAATTCTTATTCTGAGACTTTGAAACATCCATGCCAATATTTCCAGTTTAGCCACTGACTAGGATGCTGGACTTCAGTAATATTTAATATAGCATGATATTGTGCACAGATCCTACAGCTCCCAATGGCTGAGATCCTCTAAAAATAATAAGTTCTGCTTTTGCAATGGCACACACTGATGAACTTTTGAAGGAAGAGGTTGGCATGGTTTTTCAGTGCCAGTGCTAGAGGATTCTTGGAGCCCATAACTACAGCTTTATCACCAGATACTGTCAGGTTCAGCTGAACTTAGAAAGCATGAGCACTAAAAAAACTGCTGTAGGTGGAGGGAGAGCTACACTGGATGTTTTGTTTGGATTTTTTTTTTATCTTATTTGTTTGGTGTTTATAGACTGTTACTTTGCATGAAAGAAAAACATCCAGAAACTTTTCTGGTTTGGGTTATTGTTACTGAGCAAATGTTCTATATAATACTAAAGACCTTAAAGAGATTTTTTTCTATTATGCTTAAGCTTGGTTACCCGTGGACTTTCTCTCCCTTTGTTTTCATGCTTGGCCTTGTTACAAAGAATCACAAATTTTATGCACACCAAGGAACCCTTTGAACAGCAACAATAAGTTAAGAGACTGGACGACTTATTCTGAATGCTTGCTTTTTCAATTGTAAAATGAGAAGAATGATCTTTCCAGGGGAAAAAAATTAAAAAAGGAAATACTTTCTTTTTCTCTTGAAAAATGCTAAATGGTTTTTAGCAACTTTTCTTATCCAACTAAATGGAAATTACCTTAACTGATTTCCCCAACCTGGTTCTCTGACAAAGATCTAAAAAATCTCTAAGATATAAATAATTCCCGTCTGCACGTGCATTCCCTTTATTTCCCCTGTCCCCTTATCCAGTCACCTATAAAATTCTTAAGCTATTAAAGAATATGTTAGAGGAAGGTGAATGATCCAAGCTATAGTACTTTCTTATATTGCCATGAAAATAAGACAGTAAGAAGATTAGAGTTCCCTGTGTCCCCCTTGAAGGAAAAGGGAAGGAACACTAAAGAGGTAGTGGCTGGTAGTCCAGTCAGGAACATACATCTCTAAAGTACTGACTTGGCACACTACCTCTTGCTTAGCTAGAGAGCAGTAAAATGCACTTAGGGGTTATGGTACTAAGTTGAAAATGTTGTGATTGCTTGGATCATATAAGGAAGTGATGAATTGTGTTTTAAGCAGCAGGAGATGTAGGGAGGTAAGATGAAGGGCTGGTAAGAGGAGGCTGGTTTGCTTAGTTCTGCTTCTCAGTGAAACATTAGAGGATATTTTTAGTTGTTTGTAGTTTTATTTTTTTAATTAGCCTGATGGTATCACATTTCTTTTCAAGCATGAACTGAAGATTATGAATATTTCATTTTCTGCTTTATTTCCAGATTTGCCTGTTTGGATTGTGCCTTAGTGGGTAAGGTATGCTATGTGGACAAACCAATTCATGTAAGAGGAAGAAACACTCTTTCCCCACTTCTTTCTGAACAGAGATAATCAGATACAGAAACCATAGAATCATTGAATGCATTTGGTTGGAAGGGGCCTTAGAGATCACCAACTCCCCTGCTAAAGGCAAGGACACATTCCACTACACCAGTTTGCTCAAAGCCCCATCCAACCCGGCCTTGAGCATTTCCAGGGAAGCCCCAGCTGTTCTGGGCAACCTGTTCCAGGGTCTCACAATCCTCACAGACATGAATTTCTCCCTAATATCTAACCCAATCCTACTCTTATGTTTTAAAGCCATTACCCCTTGTTCTCTCTCTATATGATCTTGTGAAAAGCTTTCTTAAGGGCCTCCCTTAGGCACTGGAATGTTGCTGTAAGGTCACCCTGGAGCCTTCTCTGTTCCAGGCTGACCAACCTAACTCTCTCAACCTGTCTTGATAGAAGAGGTGCTCCAGGTGCTCCAGGCCTCTGATCATCTTCATCCTTTCTTACACAGAATAGAAGGGACATTCCTTCATATGGTTTAGAAATAAAAATGTCTGCATTTTGGTTTCATGTGGGATATTTAATACCTTCTATGTTTCTACTAAGACAAAATAAAAACAGAACCCAGACAAACAGTGAGATAAATGGACAGATAAATAGCAAATGTTTTAATGCAGATAAAAGTACAAAATAATAGATAAAAGAAAAGAGGACAAGGACATAAATTAAACTACCATCTACTAGAAGTAATTTCTGGGAATACAGCTGTCAAGTCCTTTAAATTCTAAGCAGTACTGCCATTGTGGGCATGTTTTGTGTCTAAACTGTGTGTCTACAACTGCCTGTGTGTTTCATAAACGCTTAAGAAAATTATAATCTTAATTAGATCGAGAGTGCAAAATGAAAATCAAGTTCCAACTATGAATTCTGGGAAACAACTTGAGATAGAGATCATGCAGGGATGATTCATTTGACATGTTATCTAATTTAAGTAAATATTGCTGGGTTGCGAAAGTAATTTTAAAGAAAATGCAGAGCTGGTAGTTGCAGTTGCCCTAGGGAAAATTATGAGTGATATTGTCTTCACACTCCTACTCAGTCCATCCTTTATGAAAATGTTTTTATTGCCTATTTTTCAGTCTTGGTTCACATGATATATTTTTTACTGTGTTTGGTTGAAAATCATGTATTTTACAAAATATGTGGAATATGTATGCTTTAATTCACAAACATATATATATATATATATGTGTGTGTAGATATTTTTTCACAGAGAGATAAAAAAGAAAGAGTGGATGTGTGTTACGAAAGCAAAGACAATCAGCTTCCGTGGCTTATGAAATGGAAACAGCAGAAACATATTCTATCCTCAGGTCTGAAAAAAGTCTTCCTCCAGTTATTAATGTTTCAGATGACTGTTTTCTGTGAATGAATGTCTAAATGAGGCAGAACTATAGGAAATTTAAACAGCTTTAATAAACTGCCATGTGTAAAAACAGTTGAGATTGTACATGGGTGGAAGATTCACCTTGACTACTATATTATAATTAATGCCCATCTTAAAGTATCCATTTGGCAATTATTTTGTTTCTTATCAAATGTTTATATTTTATTTACTGCCCATCCCTTTTCCCGGTCTCCCACAAGAGTCATTTCATGTTTCAGGTGCTGAAACAGTTTCAGAAATTGTAGAAACCGACTATGTATAAAAAAATGTGACAGAACTGTGACCTCTCTGATATTTAGCCTTTTTCAATCCTTTATTTCCCTTTTCAATCACTCTCTGGAAATGATACTTTACTAATTTTAGATTGAGTCATCCATTTCAGCAGCTGTATAAGAAACAAAGAATCTTTCAATCCAGCACTTGTAATAGAATCACAGAACTAATGAATTTGTAAGTGAACAGCATATAATGCAAATAAAACTAAAAAGTATTTTTATTAGGCTTATTTTTTTCTATCCTGGTTCTGGCTAGTCCAAAAAAAGCTTAGATGGAAAACATTGTGTCATTGTTTCTATTATAGAAACTATAGTTTTCAGAAGTTTATAACAGAATTGTAATAAATGTATCATTCTGTTTACAAATTACACTGCAGTTATTTGAGTTTTTTAATATAGTAGTCTTCAGGGGAAGAGATAGGATTACACCAAGATACCATAACTAAAGAATGGAAAAATTCCAAGTTGGTATTTACATATATTTGAATCATTTAAAATGGCACAAAATCTTCTACAGGACATGAACATTAGCTTCATTTAATTAAATGATAATATTTGTACAATCAGCATGCCAAGGCATCTCAAACTGCTCTATTTTGTGGGGCCCATGGACCCTTTTGTTCTGACTGGGTCAGAAAGCTATAGACTATATTTTCTTTGAAATGTGTCCTTTTGTTTGGTGAAAGCTGGCCCAAAGTAATTAGTGTCACAGCTTCAAAAGAAGCATAAGTAAAAATTGAAAAAGCAAAGGGGAAAGCAGCACTTATAAATCTGCCTCTCATGCCCATAAACCAGTGCAAAGTTGAGCATCCTGGTCTGGTGAAAGTCTATCCCTGTTGGAGGAGATCCTCACAGCATAAAGGTGATTTCTGTCACGAAGCCACAAGCCTGCCTCCCGGGGGACGTGTGCCCAGACCACCCAGCCTTTAACGTGGTTGCATAAATGTGGATGAAAACAACAGTGGTAGCACGGTGCTGGGCATCAGCTAACGTGCACAGGCTTTTAATTCCAGGTTGCTTTATCTGGCTGTCCCAGAGCATGGGCCAAACAGATGCATAACTGCCTCCAGCTGCTCATGAACATATCCTGCATGCGAATTTCAGTGAAGGAGGGGGAAAAGGAGGAGAACACACCCTTCACAGCAAAATTTGGCTGTAACCAATTTGTTTTGATTACCAGATCCCCTATTCAAAATATCTAGCCAGGTCGTCATTTGGGCAATAAAAACTTGCACATCAGGCTAAAACCAGATGCCTCAAGGGAGGCCCTGTTGCCACAGACCCAAGTCCCAGAGATGTGATGCCACCAGAATGTGCTTCTCATTAAAAACCACATGGCATTGTGTGCTGCCTGTTTCTAACATTCTTAGGCAAATAGATTAATATTTTTAAATATTCCCATCTTTCCAGTCTTCTAAAAAACTATATGCTGGAATGGACAAGGTTTAATGTTTGATACAGGTACACCCATTCAGGACTTTCATCTCAGTCTAATTCTCCTAGAAGGAGAACATTTGGCAGAAAAGTCATGACTGTGTACTCAAAAAAGATGAGGAAAACATATTTCATTTTATTTTCACATTTTGCTTTTGACAGCAACTATTTTTGCAGACAATCCCTGTTCTGTGGTACACCCCATCAAATAGAAAAGACATGTAGCTGGCAGCATTGGTCAAACTGAAAAGCAGAGTAAGCTTCAAAGTCTGCACATGAAGCAGGGAGGTTGCTGTGGGATAGGATAGGACAGAACAGAATAAGGTAGTGAAGGCAAGGCAAGTCATACCCTGAATGTTAGTTATATTAGATGTCTATTTCCCACATTATTGTAGTATACATTTCACCTCCCACTTGCAGTAAAAACTAAATTGCTTAGTTGATTTATTTAATATGAAATGCATTTCTATTGAAAAAAAGAATTGGCAGGTTCATAGCTATGAATCTGACTTACCTAAGTGGCTGATAATTATACCAATAACTTGAGTGGATACAGAACCAAATCCTTATTAACATGTGCTTTCTTATTGACTCACTGCATTTAAATTGTGTCTGTAAGTGCCACGTATAAAATTGTTCTGCGGGCATTTTGTGATGCTACATCACACTATTGCTTACAAATTGGTGAAAAGTTACACTGAAGAGCAATATCAGGAAATTAGTAATTTGTACCTTATAAAATCCAGACTGTTAGGCAGCTGCTTTCTCATTGTGAGACTAGTTTTTCCTCACAAGGAAACTTTAAAAAGTCCAGAAAGTGGCCTAACCACAGTGCAGTTCTCAAGAAAGTCAGAACACAGGGAGGTCATAGACCTTGGAAGAAAGCAATGTGTAATTCCACAACCCCCTGCATCCCATCTAGATAATTTAACTCTCTGTCTGACAATCAAGGAATGACATGATAAATCACTAAGATGGCCGTTGCTTTATAAAGTAGTTTATTTCTGGTGTATTACTTCTAGATACTTGGATGAAAAATATTTCTTACTGAAATTGGATTTTAAGCTGTTCCCCCAGCTACACCATTATATTCCTTTATTCCTTTCCTATATATCCTGAGGTATTGGGTTTTCCTTTGTTTTCTATGAAGTTCTGTGTAATTTTTAAGGCCAGCTATGATCTAAAAAATGGCAGGGAGGTGGTTCATTTTATAAAATCAAAATGGAGTATCTAATGCATACAATGTATGTTGCTGACACAATTAGTATCCAACTGCAATGGAATCCCAGAATTTTGTCTATTAGGTAAGACACAAAGAATTTTTAAGATTAAGTGTAGCTATGCCAAAACCTGGGGATCCATCCATTTCAAAACACATGCCCAGGTGATGCTTCACTGGAGTGAGGGCTCAGAGCACAGGAAAAGTTGTCCCTTGGAAATCTATTAGTATAATGCACTGTTGCATGGCCCACTGTTCCCAGATCCAGCATGCTTGCCACACAGAAGCAAGACTTTGATCCACCGCTTTATGGTGCCAAGTATGCAGAGGAAACAAGCGTTTGTCCTCTACCCTCTTGTCAGCAGTGCACTGGAGAGCAATCAAAGCTGGGTGCTGCACATAAATATCACATTTAGGGTGAGTCTAGATTGGAAAAAAATGTACAGGTTTTGCATCACAATCCAAGTGCTGTCAGAATTGGGTATTATGCAAGAGAGAATGCAAAATACCACTGTGATATAATTCAACCGAAAGCTATGAGAAAGTACCTATTTGATGTATGTCAAAAGCTGATTCAGTTATTCCCCATGTTTCAGCAATGTTCAATAAACACCCAGTGATATTCCTAAAGTTCACAATTCATGATATTCGGCTTATATTTGATTTCCATGAAATTTATGGATTATTCACCTTTCCTGTGTTACCATCCCCTTGAAAAAGAGCATTAAATGTTAAAAAATCACAGCTGCACCCCTTTCATTTGACTTTTTAGTGTGTATGTGTTTGAATGCAGCTTCCTTCCTTCCTCTACACTTCCCCATTGCCCAGTTTCCTCTTAGATAATATATACTTCCTAAAACAATGAATCTGCACCTAACTAGACAGAAAAAGAGAAAAGAGGCAGACTGGATTGGATCCGTCTGATCACTCATAATACATATCTGTATTAAATGCTGAATTTAATCACCAAGTACATTATGCATATGAGAACACTGTGGCATTAAGCAATAGAAGAGATCCACAGGAAGATCATAGAACAGATATTCCACAAACATGGGTTTGTTGGCAAGCTTAATCATGCCTATTATACCTGAACCATATTCCCTTTTTTAATTAAAAACATGACAAAAACAGAAGTTGGGAGCTATTCAGTCATAACAACAACAAACTTATTAAAGTGAGGTTATCCACTTTGTATTGAAGCCATAATTGAATTTTTGTTGACTTTAAAGGCGACAAGATTTTGCAAACATTCAGAAATCTGTAAGAGTTTAAAAAAAAAAAAAGTGAAGACACTCAAACTTGTTACACTTTGAGTATTAAATAAGAGCAAACCGTGATGCTAATCAGGTTTGACTTCTAAAATGTAGTGTTTATGGAAAGAAGTTTGAACATTAAGAAATCCACAATGGGGACTGTTCAAACTAAAATACTTTATGATGCTTTAATTACTTCGAGTTTGGCTATAATTCTGGCTTTTTTCTCAGGACTGCCAGCTGCAGTAGTGATGAGTACAGATAGCTCCCTCAGGATGAGGATGTGGAAGTAGGGAATGACTGATCTTTTCTATATCACAGAAACATTTGAATTGTTCCAAACATTACAGTTTGGCTTTTCAGTTCTGAGCCATATATAATATGGTTCATATATAACTACATTATTCATAATAACTACACTATAATCGTTCATAATAACTACATTCTTAGTTTTCAATCCTGTGCTTCATTAAACTACAGAGGTATCTAAATTATTTATATGAAAGCTATTTGTGAACAGCAAATATATTACTGGTTGGCCAAAATTGTTCCCCAGCTTTCAGAAGCTCCATGAAAAAATTGTCAAGATTTCAGAACAGGAAATGTTAATTGGCTCAGTTGTTTAATCACCAAGCAAATGATACATATGTATAATGTGCATAATGACCCCACATGGGTCATTCTCTTGAGAGTAAGGCTTGATGATACTTGTGGGTCCCTCCTTGCTCAGAATGTCCTGTGATTCTGTGAAAAACGGAACAACAACAAAAACCAAGGAAAAATAATTTATTTATTAATTAATTTACAATACAACTTCAGACAGCCTTTGTTTTCCAACTTAGAGCAGACTGTCTATTACCTACATCATAGAAATTGCATTTCTGTTAGAACCAAAGACAACCAAACATTGAAAATATCTGCTGTGAAAGAAAATCTACAGCTTCAGACATTAATGGTGTGAAGCACCCAATCCAAAATGGGATGTATCTGGTTTTCAAAATAGGCTGAAGTCCAAAGATTTCCTCAGTTCAAAGTAGAAATCAACCATAAAAAAATGGGTTTAACGTTTATCTGGATGTCTAAATATGACTTAAAAGCCCTGGCCAAATTATTTTCCACTATGAAGACACTATAACACATCTAACTTCTCTTCATAAATTTTAATATGCCAGAGACTATTTAATCCCTGGGAGGCAGCATGGAACTCCTTTCAGTCACACAAAGTAGAGAGCACTAATGCTAGGCACCCCTGCTCCAAGCAAGAAATTTTGATATCAGGTCAAAATCCATCAATTATTTATTAGCTCTTCTTTAAAAAAGAAAATCATCAATAAGCAGTTCTTATGAAAATCTTAAAATACAACAAAGCCTGTTTGGCAGCAAGGGCTCCTCATAAGTGACTTCTATACTTGATGTTCACAAGATGTGGAGTTGTTTTACTTCACAGCTAAAACTCATTAGGCCCACAGGTCAAGACCATTTCTCTCTTCATAATTCTTTTACTAGTTGTCTAGCTTTTATACTCTATCTCTTGGGCTGAGCTGTGTATTCAGTCCCTCCATGCCTAACTCAGGAAGTCATTCACATTCTTTCAAGGAACTCAGGGAGCTCAATGCACTCAACTGTTGATAGCTGGTTATCCAAACCAAAGGTCACCCTTCTCTTCTCTTTTTGCTGATATAGTCAGTTTCTTTGCAACATCTGAGGTTAGTCTTACCTTGCATTATTTGCTGAACTTCACAGTCATGTTGTCCTTGACCATCCTCTCTAAGCCTTCTCTCATTTTAAGGGTTTATTGGTCAGCCACACTCAGTAAGGTGACTTAAAAGCATTTTAATATTATTGTTTCAGTAGCTAAAGGTTATAAAATACAGTGATACCAGAAAGCTCCTTCTTTGCTCCAGGTGCAACTTTGTGTGTGCCAAAAGGAAGCAATTCACCAGGCCAAGTGGGCTTCACCACCTTACTTAACTAGCACTGTAAAGAGGCAAGAATCTGATTAAGAGACCTCACTGCCTGTAGGGCTAATGTTGTACCCTTGGCAAAGAGCCAGTTCCATGCCCCTGGGTTGTTTAGGCTCTACAATCCATAAAATAACTTGACAAGCTTTTGACAAAATTTTCACATTCCCCAAGTGTGTAGAAGTTATTCTTCATGCGGTCTTCAAACAAGCTGACACAAGAGAAGCCTGCTGGGGTTGGCTCAGTTTATCTGTAATGAGCCGAAAAAGGACAGAAGCCAATATTCCACCCTATAACTGGAATCAGCAGCTTATCTCATTAACTATTCACAGTGGAGCTGCTATGCTTGAGGAAGCTGGATAATTCTCCCTTTCTTTAGGTGAAAACATATTCACTCGAGCATTGTGAGGCTGCAATTTACCCTTAGTGCAAACCTGCCATGAATTAACTACTTTACTATTTAGAAAAAAACTCACAGCCACTTCGAGTTTTTACAGCGTTTTTAGTTAAAAATTATTCTAACATTCCAAAACACAATGTGATGATTTCCATTTGCTAGTCAAAGTATTTTAAATCTTTACAATGTCTGAAAGCATGGATAAAACTCTCAAGGCACATCTGTAAGTTCAAAAAGCCACACTGAAATCAAACTAGCAATAAGTGTTTCTTGACTGATATCTTAGATGCCAAATTGCATTCTGGAAGCATTTTTATAACCAGATTCTGAACTTCGAAATAGGGTTTTAGGTTTATAACTGAAACAATTACAAAAGCAAGGCCAAGTCCCTGCATCTGGATTCAATGGTCGCACCATTGGTCTTGGAAGTTACAAACCTAAGTCTGTACAAATATATGTTAAGAACTTCTGTCATACAAATACAGTGGAGGTATATTGTTTTTTTCTTTAAGAAAAGAAGAGAAAATGGTAGTAATAAACAAGAAATATTTTAAATGTGTCTACCTTTCCAGTAGAAAAAAATATATTTATATTTCATTTTTCAGAACATATTTCTGAAAAGATTAACCTAGTACTTTCAGCTCAGCTTTACATCTGTGTTAACCTCTCTCCCTAGATATGGCCTCCAAGTGTCATTTGTAGCAGAAAGCCTAGATTTTGCTATGTCTGCTTATCAGAGCAGCATATGAAAACCACTAATGTCTAATGTTCTGGCCACTGGATTTCATTTAGACATTCAGATCACACAGATCTGTCTAATGCTGCACTACTAAAAACATTATAAAACTGAATAAGATACAGTAAAACATAATCTAATTCTGCACTGATCTGTCCTGACATGTTGAGCATTAGGAAAACATATTTTGTCTTTAATCGCTGTTATGCCACTTACCAGCTCAGATCTGAAACAATTATATTCTGCAAATCCATACATGAGTAAATAAAAAAGCTGTTAATTGCTAAAATCCTCTAACCTCTAAAAGGATATATTATTTTTGTTGTGTCCAGTTCTGTTCTTATTGAGGGCATTGAGGTATCTATAGCCTATAGGAATATTTAAAAGATGGAGCAGAACACATCTCATGATTTCTCCAGGGTTTGTGGCATGTTTTGTTAACACTCCTAGAGTTTTGTTAATCACCTGGCACCAGCTATACAAAGCCTCTTTCAGTACTGCTAGTTTTACTGCTGAAACATATTCAGTGTCAAGACCTGGGCATCCACTTCAGGATTAAAGTTTGCCTTCCACTATGTAAAATCCGGCAACTCTGAAGTGTTTCTCTGTTAGTTTTTGATGCACAAATGCACAGTATGAGAATACCAATAATGGTAGGGGAAGCACTTGTTTCAGTCAAGAGAGCGTTTCTGAAAGCAGGGACAGATAAAAAATGGAGCTAGAATAGCTGTTCAGTGAAAGAGGGGAAACATCTCTGATTAGTGTTCCTGAGGACCTTGTTCAGTTTCTGGAAATAGTTGTACATCAGGAGAGCCTGTGTTATTAGGAGACTAAACTCTGGCCTAAGAGTCATATGTGCTTCCTAGTCAGGTAACAAGAAGCGACACCCCATTGCAGTGTTTCAAGTGTGCACCACGAAAAGGGTAGCAAGTCTTTGAGCTTAAAGAGAAGAGCCAAGTATTTGGGTCTAAGTTTTATTGGCAGATGGGACTTGAACAGCTGAGCAGCAGTTTGGCACCATTCTTAGGACAGAATTTGTTCTTCAACTTGAAATGTTGATCTTCAATATAAAATGAACAACACAGGCTGAGAAGGTTAAAACTGAGGAAGTGGAGAATCTTTTTGTAATTTTCAATGCCAAATAATACAGTGCAAACCACAGTAGTACACTGAAGAAGACTCAAGTGGAGAATATTTACTACCCACTGCTACAGATTATTCTTTTTCTTTTTTTTTGGTAATACTTTAATAAAAGTTGAATTCTTAGCTGAGGAAAGAAAGCAAATGAAATAAAGTTCTCATCACCTCTTTTATTTCAGCTGGTTTTTTTGAAAAGAGGGAATTATTTTTCTTTCCTCAGCTAATTCTTTAGCTGACAACATAAAGAAGAAAATTTGGCTCTGTTATGCTTCATTTGAAAGATGTGGAAGTGGCATAGAAAATGCCCAACAACAGTTTCCATGTTATTACTCCCAGGTTATTAACAGTCTGCTAGAAGTATCCTATGCAGTTAAAAGAAAAACTTCCTCTTCACAACATTTCACTGGGAAAACAGAAATAAAATGAGAGAAATAAAGAGATACTGGCACACAGTCAGAGGAAACTAAACCTTCTTCTAGTGGTATCTCTCATTACAGATTGAAGTAGATTCTTTCATTCATCCTTTTAATCACAATACCTCTTTATTCCTTCACTTGTTAATACTTTAAGAGGCTACACCATTTCCTGCCCTTCTGCTTTGTAATTTAGAACAAAGGTAAAGCAGCATTGCATCTCTCGAGGTAACAAAAGGAACTTGCCCCATGGGTTTTCATCCAAGTCACCCCTCAGATAAGCCAGGTCCAAATGGGCTACACTGGTTTGGGGGAAACTGAGGAGCCCTGTGTAGCTGTGGCAATGTATACAGCACTGTCTGTCCTGGGCTCAAAGGTCTCCGGATGCAAGTCAATCCAGAGATACGTGATGGGCAGAAGTGTCAGCCCAGCGCTGTGCTCAAGCAAACAAACTCTGTGGAAAGGCAGACATGGGATCAAGCTAACACAGCTATGCAATCCCCGTCTGGAGCTGCCCTGCAGACACAGCCACTGGGCTCCAGCCACCCGCCAGACATGCCCAAAGGCACTGGAAGCAAGGACAGCCGTGTGACATTTTTGTTTGCACTGGCACAAGAAACAGTTCTGTTTTGCTGATGGCAGCTGAGGGCCCACCAAGGCTGTGGCACCCTCTGTTACAAACTCCCTGCCTCCTCTGCTGCCTGTGCTTCCTGCATACCTCAGTGAGCCTTGGCCTAGCATTGCTTTCCCTCCCACGCTGCTGACCCTCATTTTTTCTTCATTTCTTGTTAATCAGCATTTACTCCAATTAGTTTGTGATATAACTTGTCACGCATTATAGTTCAAACACATGAAAGATCAAAAGTAAATAAAGGAAATACTGACACTGGCAGTAGACCCAGCATGCTCTCCCAATACAAATACTCAGCGCCTGAAGACAAGCAGTGAACAAGTCATGACAGCACATGGGTATTATTTTTGTAAGCTAACAGTTTGTTTTTCTGCATCATAAAATTGAATGCAGTCCATCAACTTTTCTAGAATTCTTCATTTTTCTGCTGGAAGTTAAACAAGGCCCTAATTCATCTGCAAAAATTTATCCTCCATTTGCTGCCAAGTGGTAAAAGCAATAGTTAATTTATTACCAGCTCCAACAGAAGGCATTTAAAAAGTTCTGCTTTTTCACGTGTGTCACTCATGGGATTTTCAGTCTTCTGGGCTCCTTCTTTCTCCTCTTTTGGAGACAGCTGTCAGGAAAGTACACTTGTCCATCAAGTTTATTCATCAGTAAGACTGTGATGGTCTATTCCTCGCCTTGTTAAACCATAGCAAATAAGAAAAATCAGTTTCAACTTCAAAAAAAATTGTCTTGTTTAATAAACAGAATCTCAGTGCTCTCTTCTTCCTGCATGACGCTGCTTGACAAGAGAAACTGAGAGAGAATCCCAACTGAGAAGGATGGCACTGGACAGAGATAATAGGGGAGGAAAGAAGACTGGAAGTTTCATTGCACCTACAGCTGTTCTTTCAACAAGAACTATGGGTATACTATGGCAGTACACTTTGTTTACCAGGAAGCAGAAGCTGGGGCAAAAAGGATAATCATAGGATAATAGAACAGGTTGAGTTGGAAGGGACCTTAAAGATCATCCTTCTACCACTTTACTCAGAGTGCCATAAAACCTGGCCTTAAAATCATAGAATAGAATCATTGAATCAGCAAGTTTGACAAAGACCTCCAAGATCATCAAGTCCAACCTTTGACTGAACACCAACATGCCAACTAAACCATAGCACTAAGTGCCATGTCTAGTCATTTCCTGAAGACTTCCCAGACTCTATCACCTCCCCAGGCAGCCTGTTCCAATGTTCCTCATGTTCAGCCAGGTGTTGACCAACACCCCCAGGCCCTTTTTCACTGGGTAGCTTTCCAGCCACTCTGCCCCCAGCCTGTAGTGCTGCATGAAGTTGATGTGCCTTGAACACTTCCAGGGACGGAGTGTCAACGACTTCTTTGGGCAACCTGTTCCAGTGCATCATCACCCTCACAGTGAAGAATTTCTTCCTAATATCCAATCTGAATCTACTCTCTCTCAGCTTAAAACTATTAAGAGCAGCTAAACCATATTTAAAAAAAAAACAAAAAAAACAACAAACCCCCCCCCCCCCAAAAAAAAAAAACAAAAACAAAAACAAAGAGGAAAACTTGAAGGCAACGAGGAGATAAGTTGTCTGAAAAAGGGTATAGAGAAGAGCCCTTGCAAAGGGCAGGAACATACTGGCACTGCAGCTGCAAAGAGAGGAACAGATAACTGGCTCCTAGAAAACCCAAAACTTCATTTCTGGGAGAGCAGTCATGCTACAATAGTTTGCCAAAACCATGCTTCAATGTTGGCTCTCACTGAAAGTTGAAGGTAACTTCTCAGCCTGTGAGCTAAGTGACCACAAGGACAGTGGTAGTGATGGAATTTTCCCTCAAACACTGCCAATCTGAACAAAGTGAAGGTATTTCACAATTAGGGAACTTCAGTGAAAATAAGAAAGACAGTTCTCTCTAATTGTACCATTTCCTCAAACTTTCATGCTTGACTTACCCTTAGCTGCCTCCCAGTCCTGCCAAAAAGCCTGTCATTTGCTGCTACCTACAACAAACAGGTTCTTGTTCATGTGAACAGCCTTTTACCTTCAGACTAATTTTCAGAAAAGACTGTATCAGAAACTCACTTGGTGCTCCCTACAGTTCAAGTATTTCTACTTGGTTTTCCTAGTTCCTTTGAAATATTTTCCTACCACTTCGTAAACTCTGTGTAAACAGCAGGTACCACAGCTGAAATGGCAAATATCAGTGACATGGATGATTTCCTTCACCATTCACGTGCTCTGCCTGTCCCTAAACAGTGTAAAAACTTGGAACAGTTTGTAAAGATGTTTTCCAACCATTTACTGTACCAGATGCCAGAAAACCTAGCATCAGAGAAATTATACTGCTGCAGCAGCTATCTAGATATCAGTAAATGCCTCCCCTTGAAAAATAGCTGAAACCTCAAAGTAAAAAACTAAAAAAATACTGTGACCACAGGGCTGTCCATGCACATGTAGCATCTATGAGTTCCATATCACCAACAATATTTACTACTAACTCCCTAACTGTAAGTACTACACATCAGTTAAAAAAAATCCTGTCCTTAATACTTTTCATTCTCACAATTTATATTTAAGAAATGGTAAACTTTGCAATAAATTAAAATATATATTAGAGCTGGATGTACTTTGTTACTAAAGTAGTGTGGTTTTTACCCTGTGAACTGTTGATGCATTTACTGTTAATACAGAGTTGATAAAATAATATGGGTTGGTATTGGCTTTGCTTGGCTGAAAAAAATTATGCTGAAGATAGTGAACATCATGTTAGTGTTGTTATTCTAAATATCTGCAATATTTATTCTGGCATTTATTTAAATGTAGCTTATATGTTGCTGTGTTTTAAATTTGTGACCAAAGCAGTGTGGAAAACACAAGGATGCTTTATCTTACTGCTGATCAAGGCTGGTGTGGTGGTGGGGTGTTTTCTGCTTCTCACACTGTCCTGCCAAGAGAGCAGGCTGGCAATGCACAAGGAGCTGGCAGGAGACACAGCTGGGACTGCTCCTTGTGTGAGTCCCCAGCTGATCCAAGGGATATCCACCATATGGTGTCATGCTCAGCATGTAGAGCTGGGGCAGCTTTACAAAGCGGGGATGTTTGGAGTTAACAGCATTTGCCCTCACAAGTCACTTTTGCTCATGATGACACCCAGCTTTCCTGGAGGCGGCAGAACCTGTCTCCCCATGGGCAGTAGTGAATGAATTCCTTGTTCTGCATTTGTTGTGCTTCACCTATCCAACTGTCTTCATCTCAACCCATGATTTTTCAAACTTTTCCCCTTCCAATTCCCTCCCCCACATCAGACTGGGTAAGTGAGGGAGACTTACTGAAGTAAGTTAGCTGTGTGGAGCTAAGCTGCTGACATGATATAAAAGACAACATACCACAACACAAAAAAAGATTCTACAGGTAAAAGCATGGATAATGAGCTTTTATTTTGAAAGTGAAACTTTATTAATGCATTTAGAAGATATGTCTTGTCCAGATTCTGACAACAGTTTATTGCAAACAGCTAAAGAGGTTTGTCCACCAACCCTTTTGATAATCACACCACCCACATGTTTCAAAGTTAAAAATGGTTAATTGATTAGGATTCTGATTATTTCTTTTAATTTGGTGATGATCCACTGGCCACAATTTTACAGCCTTGAACATAATGCCATTCCCTATATTTACTTACCTTGGAGATGGAATCTGAAAGCTCCATATCAAAACTCGGAGGCATTCTTATGACTCAGGAGGCATCCATGCTCATTTCTGCAACTTGAAAGTCTCAGTTTCTTGGCTTTTTCGAACAGATGAAGGAAACAGCCACATTGGCTATCTCTAGGGAACAGAAAACTGTGCATATCCAAAAACCACACAGCAGAACCAATTAGATATTAGTGCATGGTCTTCTGAATCATGCATTTTTCACTGGACTAGACATAGGCTTACTTTTGTGTACTGAAACAACTGCTAATACTAGAGAGAAGTTGAGAAGAGGAATGTCAATGATTTAATGACTTTAAACTAAAGTTTGCTTCTCTGGTGGATTTTAAAAGGCAATTAATGACCAGGTCTACGTTCAGTCTGGTTAATTACTAGTTCCTGTCTTTTCCTCTATTGTTGCTATTTTCTCTCTATTCCAGTTCCGAGGTTTTCTGTTCACATGCATTTATTGGTCTGTCCTTGAGTATGATTGCAGAGACCAAATTCCCACACAGACAGGATACAGGTCTCTGCAGCAGAATTGTGCCAGTACGAAGTATAAGGATTAATGTCAGGTTGGTTCTTTGTGTTGTGATGGAATCTATAACAAAGAATCTTTAAGGCTGGGAAAGATTCAAGATCATCGAGACTGATCATTAACCCTGCACTGCCAAGCCCACCACTAAACTGTGTCCTTAAGCACCATATCACTATGGGAAGAGAAAGAAACCCAAACTGCTGGTCCAGTTAGGGATTATGCGCTGAACTCCTGTGTGTATACGTGTATGCGAACGCACAAGATGCGCAGCTGCACGTCTGAGAGTTTCAACGGTGCTGGATGCACCCAGCTCCCAGAGACAAACTTTCCGTAAACTTCAGAAACCGCAACTGCCGCGACCCCTGTCCGCCGGCTGCGGAGCCTATTTCAGCCACCCCCGCCCCGGGCCCGCCCGCAGCCGCCCCCAGCCCGGCGGTGCCGCCCACCCCGCAAGAGGAGCCGCTGCGCCGCGCCCTCCCCCAGCACAGCGCCCGGCGCGGGCAGGCGGGCGGAGCGCGGCGCCCCGGCACCCGCATCCCCGGTCCCCATGCGGCGGCGGGCGGCGGGACGCTGCCGCCGCGGGGAGAGCTGCGCGCCCAGGCAGCCCGTCCGTGGCCGCGGGGCCGCCCGCACCGCCCGCCCGCCCGCTGGCCCACGGAGCTCCCGCAGCGACGCGCTGCGCTCCCGCCGGGGCTGAGCGCTTGCGGAGTGCCGAGTGTCGGCGGGTCGTGCGGCACCCGGAGAAGGGGAGCGCTCGGAAACAATAGCAGTCAATACAAACCAGCACCCGGCGGTGCCTGCCCGGCTGCCGCGCATCGCTTATGCTCGTTCGGGGGGACCCGGCCGCGGCGGCGGATCCCGCAGGATGACGGGTGATGCGGAGTCCTAAGTCGGCGTCGAGGCGGACCACCGCAGGCAGCGATGAGGCTCGGCGAGCCGGTGCCGGAGTGGAGGCCGGGGTCCAGGTGACCGCCGGCCCCGCGCCGCCGGCCGCCCGCAGCCGCCCGGAGCCTCGGGAGCGGCGGGCAGCGCCTGCCGAGAGCGCCTCGCCCAGCCGCAGGTAAGGAGCGGCGCACGCCACCGCTGCCGGAGCGCGGTCGGGTGCGGGCGGGTTGGGTTTGGGGTTCCCCGGCAGGGCTGCGCGGGAGCGGGGAAGCGGCTGAGCTGCCCGGCCAGCGGCCGTCGGGCGTCCCGCAGCCGGTGCCGCCGTGTGTCGGCGCTCGCCCTCAGCCCGGGCGCTCCCGTCGCCCGCTCCGGCGGGGACATTCTTCCTTAATGGGAAGCATCTGTCCTCCGGTACGGCAGAAGGAAACACGGAGGCGAGGGGGACTTCGGCTCCCCACGGCTCCCCGCAGCCATCTCCGCCCAGCCGCTGCTGGCGCACGGCCCGGGCCGCGCAGCACCGGCCCCGCCCGCCCCGCCGGGAGCCGTGAGGGCCCCGCCGCCGCTCGGGGCTCCGCCTGCGCCCCGCCTCCCGGGGCGGGGCCGCAGCCTATTGGCCGGCACGCTGTGGAGGCAGCCAATGGCGGAGGGAGGGGCTGAGCGCGCCCCCGTGCGGCGGGGCGGAGCGGTGCGAGTGCCGCGGCAGATCCCGGAGGAGCCGGGCCGGCCGTGCCTCTCTCTGTCCGGCACGGGCAGGGCACGGTGAGTCCCGGCCGCCGGCCCTTCCCAGCCCCTCACGAGGCGCTGCATCCCCCTCTTCACCTCAGTGAGCATCTCCCGAAAGGGACAAAAGGAATCTGAATGAGGAGGAGTGTTTTGTAGAAGGATTTTCATTAAGGAGAATATAAGGGAAACAGCACCTGAAAATTCTTAAACAAATTACAAGCTATTTGTCTTGTAAAGAATGCTAAGCATCCCATTAACTTGACCACAGATATTTGGGAAAACTCTTCATCCAACGAGCCTCTTCTTTGAACTGTAATAGTTTGCACATGGTAATCTTAAGGAAAAAATGTGCAATCTTGTTGCTTCCAGATCTGAGAAAATCTGAATTTTATACTACAAGCAAATAACTAATGGAACTAATAATACCTGGTACAAGTGAATTCTGTTATTTTCACAGTGTTGTACAAAAGCAGGAATATTAAATGTCTGTTACTAATAGCAGCCTGCGTTCCTGAATGACTTTAATTTTAAAAGCTTTCAAATTCTTCTGTTGATAGGAATAGGAATAGAAGTGTTTTAAACTCACTTGTCCAGAGTTGGGGTGCTTAATTGGTAATAAGACATGACATAAATGATTTGATTTTCAGAAATTACTAGTGCTCCAACTCAGTAACACCTGTGTTTTCTTTTCTGTGCTTCTTTAAATGACTCTCCATGGTTGTAGCCATTCAGACTTCGACACACAGTTCCAAAAATGTGAACTTGAGTATTGGTAGACATACTATAAACTTTTCCTCTGAGGTCTGTGCTTATGCTTTTAAACAAATTGTGTAGTTTTATCATTTCTGATTGGTCATAATACCTGTTTGGTTTAGATTGCAGTGTTAGAGTATATCCAACATCACAGAGCAACCCATGGCAAAGGATGACAGAGTCTAGATCTATGGCCAACCAATTCTTTCTTTCACTTTCTATCACAATCATTCCCCATATCTATTACGAATGAGAGTCTTTGAGCCACATTTTACCCTACCAAAAGTTAATAATGTAATAATGTGTCTAAATATTAGGCAGCTAGGTGATGTGAGTTTGCTAATTTGGGACCTAATGAACCTCAGTTGTACTATTTCTAGTCATCTGGTGAGGTACATAACTGATATTATTCATCTTCAAGTGATTATGGCTTGGGGTTTTTTTTTTTTTTTTTGTTCATTGACTGTAGAGGGAGCCCTGGCAATTTGCTTGAGCTAGATATGTCCCTAAAAGTTTTTTAGTTTTTCTGTGAGATGAGTACTATTCTTGGTGTTCAGAATAAGCCTTATAAAACCTATTACCATAGGGAGATAGCATAACTTTTTTAGAATAGGTATTTAGTAGAAGTGAGTAATGGGTGGAAAATTGACACTGAAATAGAAGACGACATGGAATAAAGAAAATGGCTTTCCAACTGAACTTGGCCTTGGTTGTCTAAAGACTTTCTGGACAATGCAGGTAATCACAAGGTATAGAAAGGGTTTAAAATATGTAAAGAGTGCATAAAAGTTTTAAAAATTAGTAATTTCCTCTCTCTTTTCTTCCTGCCCCCCACCGACGCAGGAGTTGCCCGGCGAGGGGAGGCGCCAAGATGGGGGAGCGGGCGTTGGCCGGGGCGCTGTCCGCGGTGCTGCTGCTGCTGCTGGGGCTGGCGCTGCCGCGGGGCGCCCTGGGCTGCCCCCAGCCCTGCGCCTGCTACCTCCCCACCGAGGTGCACTGCACCTTCCGCTCCCTGGCAGCCGTGCCAGCACGGATCCCCAGACACGTGGAAAGGATCAACTTCGGGTTCGTACGGCAGCTCGGGGCAAACGGTTTTGTGCTCTCAGCGCGGGGGCCTGGGATGCTTCGTGCAGCTGGGGCAGACCAGGATCTCTGGGTGTACTTCTCAGGTAGAATCACAGAGATGGATGCTTACCCATCGGTGCTGAATTTCAAACGCTACAGCTGCTGGCATGGAGGAATTAGCTTAGCCTTTTTGTTTCAAACAAAAGTTACTATTATTTTCAAATAAATCTTTATATCGCGTTGTGAGGTTTTTTTTGGCACATAGAACATTTAGACTTTTAGACTGTATAAAAAAGATATTTAATTAAATGTATTATGAGATTTCTACAGATTATGGAATTTTATACCTGATTTAAAAAAACTAAAAACACAGTAGGAGTAAAATTCTATGATGTAACCCAAGAGCCTTTTGGAGAACAATGAGATACAGCATATCTTAAATGAATACAGTAGAAAGAGATTTGATGCATTGCCTTTGGAGTTGTGGTTTTGTTGCAGTTTTTTTTTAAGCCACTAAGCGCAGTATAAGCCTATTTTGAGAAGAGATTGCTCAGACTCCAACTCGCTGTTCTCTGCCAGGATATTGCCAACTCACATCTGTCAGATTTTGAGACAAGAAGGCAGGGACTGTTGTTAGGCTTCATATCACAAAAGTACAATGTTGGGTCATTGTGTGACATGAACAGTGCAAGAGTTGTAGTCCTCTTTTCTTGGAGTCAGGGCTGCCCCACTACCCATGATGAGTTCACCCTGACAACCTCATGGCCTGCTGCAACTGATCATGCAATGACTGGCAAGAGTGATCTATTGGTTAGAGTTTTTTATTTCTTGCTTCTCTATAGTTAAAATTTTTATCCACCAACATTTTATCCACCTAAAGCCTAATTTTATTCTCAAAATGCTCTTGTGCTTATTAAAGCTACATTAAAAAAATATGTACTCAGATCACTCAATTGCTTTTGAAAACGGGATGTTGGCTTTTAAGTTACTAAGGCATTTGGGCTGTTTTTTTAGTAAAGTTTATATATTATTTGATATACTATTAGCATAAAAAACATTTCCTCCCTTTGTATATCATCACTACAAATGACGTTTTCTGAGTTATGTCCTTTCCCAGGAAGAAACTGGGAACTGCCTGTTGTTACACTTTCACTTTGAAAGAGTACCTTTATCATATTACTGTTTTAAGTGCTATACATTTAGAGAGTGAAGATTTTTTTTCTAACCGTTAATTATTCAGGAAAATTTTTTATTTAGACAAGTTAATATTTTTTTTCGAAGGACTGATTTTGAAATAAGGAATTTTAATAAGATGTTTGCTATAAGCTTAGTGGATCTGCAGAAGGACTAAAAATACTAATATAGTATTATAAAATTTTAGCAAATTAAGGATCTTTAGATAGATAACATAGTGAAGATCCAAAAGTATTTTCTCCATATTCAAAGTATGTTAATTTCATGCTGTGTCTTCTCTTGCTTTCTAGAAAATGCAAGAAATTGGAAAAAAAATCTCTAAAATTCTATGCTTAGTTTTAAGACTTCGTGCGTAGATTAGATACTACATTTAATTTTCTGTATACATATGAAAAACACAAATGTAGAGCTAGGCCATCAAATGTAATTCTTCCAAACTGGTAAATAAAGCCTGATTTGCTTGTCCAAAGCAAAACTGATTAATTTTCAAAGAGTAGATTTTTCTGTATTCCTTATCTAAGAGGAGTTTCAAGGCTCAAATGATGGAATTGGAAGGTCAATTCCTAGATCTTCTGTATTTAGTTAATGTAGCCAATTACATGTTGTAGCAGTAAGTGAAGCAGGATGTGACTTACTGCTTCTTGTGCTGTTTGGGAGATAACCCATTTTTAATGTTTACTCTCCTAATCTCTATGTATTTATTTTTAAATGCTGCTTTGGCAGCACTGCAGCTTGTCTAGTTTGCCAGGCTCCATAGCATCATGGTTTGGCCACAGGCCATTAACTTATTTCCATTCTATAAACTGAGCTGCATGGAAAAATATACTGACAACTATTAGAACTTAAATGCCTATTTATTACTTTTACTCCTAATTTATGGTTAAAGTGTCACAAAGTCAGTTGAAAGAAATTGTAGTGTAAACATGAGCTAAGTATGCTTGGGCCTTGTAAGAGTCTTTCAGTAACTTCTGGCCTTTTGACAATGTGTTAAAGTCCCTCCAGTTTTTCCTGAAAGTTAGATTATACTAATTTTACATTTTCAGTCTGTGACAGTCGTATAAATTGTAACTGCATGTGTGACTTTTTTTCCCCCAGGTTCAACAGTATACAGTCTATATATGAAAACTCCTTTGCAGGACTTACAAAACTGGAATTGCTCATGATACATGGAAATGATATTCAGAATATTCCTAATGGTGCTTTGAAAGATCTTGTGTCTCTACAGGTAATGCTTATGTTTTCCTAAATTTCAAAACTAACTTCAATGAAAAACTGAAAATATAACTAAATGTTCTTTATAGTGCCTTTTAAGGATTAACATACAATTTTATTCCAAAATACATTGGATATCTATTAACTATGCCTATGTCTAACTTGATAATGCCAACTAACACTCAGTTTTATTCTACCTCTGACCAACATATCATTTTTCAGTGGTGCAAAAGATTTGAATGTGGGAGGAAAAAAATTACTTGATTGCTATTCTATTTGGATTTAGACAATAAAAAGAATCTCTGGTTCTTTTTTTTTAATTGATGTTTGTTTTGTTTTTTTTGTTTAGGTTTTCAAAATTAGTTACAATAAATTGAAAGCCATAACTGGCCAAACTCTTCAAGGACTTTCAGGCTTAATGAGACTGCACATGGACCACAACAGAATTGAGTTTATTCATCCAAATGCTTTTAATGGTTTAACCTCTCTAAGACTTGTCCACCTGGAAGGAAATTTGCTCCAGCAGCTTCACCCCAACACCTTTTCAACATTTATGGTCCTTGATTACTTCAAATTGTCAACAGTAAGACATCTCTACCTATCTGAAAATGCCCTTAGGACCTTGCCTGCAGGGATGTTTCAAGGCATGCCACTGCTGGAAAATCTTTACCTTCATGGAAATCCATGGGACTGCGACTGCAGTTTGAAGTGGCTCCTTGAATGGAATGAAGTTTCTGGAGGTAGGAGCATAGGCTACCAGTGTTTATTGAACTCCTAATGTTGATTTTTTTTGTCTTCCTGTTCTATGTGTTGATGGTTTTGTTATTTCCTAAGTGTTACTACCTACATGATGTCTAAGTGCAGTATTAATTAATGTTACCGTTCAATAAATATGTGTGTTTAAAAAACACTGTAAAAAACAAGCGGTTTTCTTTCATTAGATAAAAATATGTATTTAACAGCAAAGAAATTAGCCATTACATTTGGGATGTTGGAAGTGGTAGTGAAGTTTATAACTGGAAAGGAAGTTTATAACTTTTTACTGCATTTTCTTGCACAGCAGTGTGCCTTTGGTAAGGGCTGCCAGTTGTCCTCAGCCAACAAAGCTGCTGACTGTATCCTCTCATGGAAGGTGGTAACATTGGATTTGAACTTGTTTGTCCGAGGAAGGAAGGAAATCAGGTTACCAAATTCATGATTAAGCCCTCTAATTTTGAATCTATTAACATCAAGGCTGTAATATGCATTCTTCATGTCCATCTGTATTTCTTCATTGACCACAACTTCATTTTATGATGGAGCAAATAATATATTAAGTATTTTCACGTGCTTACAATGTATTTATTTTCAACCATGTATTTTTTAATGAAATAGCTTGTCTATCTTTGTTCAGTCTTAGAGATGAGAAAAGTATCCCAATGTCTAGGCTAGAATGCTTCTGATTGTGTTCAGAAGCAAAAAAGAGAGTTTTATAATGCTTCTGTATCAGGAATACACTAAATGAGGAGGGGTTTGAGTGTCAATTTTTAGTTTGGGTATCTCAGTGTAGCAGAAGAGCTGATGTCACACCAGAGCTTCTGCTAAATTATTAAAAGGGAATTGGCATTTAATTGGAACTGAAGATGTCTCAAATAAGTGATGGAGTCCCAAGGTTTATGTAATTATTTTGGAGCACGTATAGTGAATGATGATGGGTCTTGTAATCTTAGAATACATAATTCATTGCAATTTTGCACTTGACTGTAGCACAGTGCTTTTTAGGAATGTGTAATGCTTGAATGAGTAATATAAGTCTTCCTGACTAAACAGATATTTGAGTCATCTGACTGAAATACTGTATTTCACTAGCAACATTTTAATATTGTAACATTCTGTTCTTGATTCAAATTGTGTGCGTATGTCTAATGGGTGTACTTAAGTTTTACTGTAAGTTATAATAACGATATATTAGCTGAACATTCCTTCCTTAGTGCACTGTTGGCTTGCTAGTACTTTTATTCGGTTAGGTTACCTCTGTATGCTAAAACAGTAGCGATTTTTGGAGGGAGGAATAATTTATCCATGCCATTTTTATGTATGACAGATTTTGTATCTGTATATGACTATAACATTAACTTCTTTGGGAATTCTGTCTAGAAAGAGTTATTAAATTTCTTCAGACTAGTGTAGCCACTGCCAAGTTGATTGTGGGCCAGTTTTTCCTTATCTTTGAAACATCCGGTTTGAATCTGCAACTGACAAACTGCATATATTTAATTTTTAACAAACACCTTTTCCAGAAAATTGATTTTTCAGATTAGCAAAGCACATATTTTCCATTAAAATAATGGTATTAAAATTTGACGTGTAGTTCTCTTTTTCCTGACATTTTGCCTTATAACCCACTGGTATATTGTTCATTCTTTCAAAGATCCCTCATTCTTCAGGATAATACTTATTCCTAGAATAACTGTAATACATTTTATTTACTATATGGCTCCAAACAGAATACCTAATATACATTTGGCATTTGAGTGAACAGAGCAATGTAATAAATATATGATTGTTACTTTGCAGACAACATTCTGCATTGACAGAAAAGAGGAGTCAAGACTGTAATATCCTGGTCTAGCTCTCCTTCTCTGTTTTACCTTCTTTCTATTATTACAAAGTTTGCAGTTGTTTTAGAGGTCAGGGAAGAAGTGGCACTCTATTTTTTTTCCTGCTGATAAATAGCTTGTAAGTGCAAGAACTAGTCAGTCTGTTTTGGTAGCTACAGTAAAGAGAAAAGCATTGGCAATTTTGTGTACTGCCAATGCTGTTCATCAATAGAGAAATAATAAAAAGCTTCCTGGATTATTTAATGAGGAAGTCCAGCATTTCTCTGGTAAATGCTCTATTTTTGAAAGCTGAAAGGCCTCACGCCTCTTCATATTAGATCCACAAGTTAGGCTGTCACTACAAATGCAAACTTTTTGACACAGAGAGTAGTTTGTTGCTGATTTAAATGTTGCCTTGCACATTTCACATAGAAACCAAAGAAATCATGGTCAGATTGAGAACTGGGTGCCCATTCAGCTGTAAAACAAAGAGGTGCCATTCTATAAGTCTTGCTTTATAATTATAATGCAATCCTCAAATCCTCATGAAGTTTATTTCATATTTCTGAAAGTTGTCTAACTAGAGCAGTTTTTCAGCTTATTTATGTCTTGTTTTCCTTTTTATTTTCTTTCTTCCTTTTTTTTTTTCCCAGGTGTTTTAAAATGCAAAAAGGACAAAGCCTATGAAGGCGGACAGCTGTGTGCTAAGTGCAGCAGCCCAAAACAACTGCAGAAAGAAGATATTCAAAATTTGGAAGATATTTCCTGTAGGAAGCCTGTAATTCAGTCCTCACTGAGGCAAAATAGCAGCACTCAAAATGAGGAAGATGGTGACAGTTACGAACTCCCTCTGGAAGAACTTCAGTCCTCGCCATGGAACATTACTCTAAATATGACTGATGAGCATGGCAATATAGTCCACCTGAACTGTGAAATCAAAAAACCAACAGGCTCTACCAAAATTCAGTGGAATCAAATCCAGACTCAGGAGATAGATATAAATGCCACAATTGCACTGGATTTTCAATGTCCAATGAATCGAGAAAACTATGAAAAACTATGGAAGCTTATAGCTTACTACAGTGAAGTACCTGTTAAGTTAGAGAGGGAACTTATGCTCAGAAAAGAGCCTAAAATAATCTATCAGTACAGGCAAGGTTCAGATTATGATGCTCTTTACTACACAGGTGTAAAAGCCCAAATACTTGCTGAGCCTTCTTGGGTGATGCAGCCTCTTATAAATATCCAATTGAACAGGCGTCAGAGTACAGGGAAAAAAGTGGTGCTATCTTTTTTTACTGTGTTTTCTCAGACAATTCATACCAAAACCACCAGGCAGCAGAGAAACTGGGTAATGATAGAGCAAAATCAGAGCACAAGGACAGCACAGAGTGTGGTGGAAGGGTCAGAGTGTCAGCTGAGCTGCAGTGTGAAAGCTTCTGAGAGCCCCTCCATTCAGTGGCTTTTTCCAGATGGAACTAAACTGCAGGCACCTTTTAATGACAAAGAGAGTAGGTTTTCCATTCCCAATAGTGGCCAACTAATAATCAAAGCAGTCAGTTACACTGATGGAGGTGTGTACCACTGCATTGCCCAAGTGAGAGATGATGTGGACATAATGCCTTACAGACTTGTTGTGCAGCCTGCAGCTATTCAGGTAGCTGATTCAGATGTAGTGAGAGTTGAAAAAAATGTTGGAGATCCAATAGCTTTGCCATGCAATGCAATTGCCATCCCAGACCCACAGCTGAGCTGGATTCTTCCAAACAGTCAGGTACTCAATGATTTATCAAACTCCTCAAAAGGCTATATGCTGCCCAATGGTACTTTGCTTATTCCAAGGAGCCATGTCACTGATAGTGGCCATTACAGATGTGTGGCTGTCAATCAGCAGGGATCAGATCAGATTGTTGTAAGGGTCACAGTAAATAAAATGGTGTCTGACAGGTCATTTAAACGAATCAAACTAAAGAAGCGCCCAGGTTCAAAAGGTTTGTCAAAAACAAGAGGGCGGGTCATAGATGATGAAGAGGGATCAGGGGCAGGAGGGATGGAGGAGTTCCCACGAAGAAAGAACCGCCTAAAAGACTGGGAAATACCTTTTAAACAAAAAAGTGACCAAGTGCCAGAAGCTCAAATTAAAAAGGGGAAGAAGGGCAGAAGGAAAATGAAAATCTGGAAAAGTACTGATGGAACCCAAGACAGCAATGTTGCAGAAGGCCGGAGAGTATTTGAATCTCGAAGGAGAATTAATGTAGCAAGCAAACAGATTAATCCACAGCATTGGGCTGACATTTTGGCAAAGGTCCGTGGGAAGAATCTTCCTAGAACGACAGCTACAACCGTCTCTGCAACAACTTCACTGCCATCAGTCATGCAGGAGTCTACTCCTGCCCCTTATCCTTTAGCCAGCCCTCCATCTTCAGAGACAGGAGCTGATGTGGTGGATTCCTCTGCTGATGCATCACCCGTGGGTGAAGACGAACAATTGTCAGTCACTGCTTCACAGAACATGGAAGTGTTTTCAGTCCAGCCTGTATTAATAAGGTCAGAAACTGAACCATTCTCCAACCACAGGGCTTTAGAAATACCTGCAAGTATGGACACTGTAGAAATTGCTTTGTCAGGTCCCTATTTGACTCCTGTCTCTCCAACTCCACAACCGCAAGGGGAGCAGCATCTTGATGTCAGGACAGATGATTCAATTGCTCTTACTGAAGAACCTCTAGCCAAAAAAATTGTGACAAACTTTCCTAATGTTCAGAACAGTTTATTCACAGTGGAAAATGTAGATAAAACTGTATCTTCTATATCTGAAGAAAATTCTGCTTTTGCTGAGCTACCACTTGATGTTACTCTCCTTGCTGAGTCTCAGACTGTGGATCTTCATAGCACCTTGGAGGAAAGCTTGAAGTTAAATGAAGGGGGCCCAATTAGTGTTGACACTGTAATTTCAGCACCTTCTCAGTTTGTTGAGATCATCCCAACAGATTCTGTCGGCACTACTACTGCTCCTTCATCTACTTTTCCATTTGTTAGAGAAAAGAGCAATGATGCAAGATACCAGCGCAAAAAAATATCCACAAGTCGTACAAAAATGGCAGACTTAAGTAACAGTTTTCTAGCTGTCACCCCTGTTAGGGTTCAGAGTGAAGAAGAACCTGAAACCCAGAGGAATACAGTTACTCAAGAAAGCATATCCAGCAGTTATGCAGACAATTCTCAGACAGAGGAACATAGAAACTTGGCTATTCCAAAACAAAATCCCATATTCATTTTGCATAGTGCTAATGCTCCTCATAAAACAGCAGAGTTAGAAACAGCTTCTTCCGTGATTAGATTGACCACTGTGGCCACAACAACAACTCCATATAGAAAGACCATGCCTTCACTTATTACTCAGCATGGTAGAAAAAGGCCTTATGGGAGAAGGAGAAGGCCAAACAGAATCCGACAAAGACCAAAGCCTTTGCCCCGTCCTGTTTTAACCACAGAGGCAATGCCTATAATTCCAAGGACACCTGAAATTGAAGCTGTTACCAAAACTTCTGCTGCAACTCTTAAAAGTCCTGATCTTAAAAACACCAAAATACAGACTAGGAAAGAGGAGCGTATGGAATCCACTCCTTCCTTAATTCCTGATTTGGGTGTCACAGAGAAAATTACAAAAATCAGAGATGTTATCACAACTTTCTCTTTTGGGCCTACTGCTTCTCTACCTGGAGCCAAACATGTGCCACATCCTACTAACCCTGAAACCTTGGAACTTCCAGTGACTGAGCCCATCACAGTTTTATCATATGCTGTACATGATGCGCTTCCCACGAAAGAATCAAGTGTATCTCTGAAACCAGAGCAAAGTGAAGTGCCAGCATACCACTCATTAGGCAATGTCTCTGCGGAGAAGGACATGAAAGCAGATTCTAAAACTGTGGATCGTACGGCAGAACAATCAAGGACCACAACTTCTCCTGCATATAGAAATACTCAATACTCAATACTATCAACGAAACTAAAATCTCAAGAAGAGCCTAACCTATTTGACTTAGAAGTTGTGGTTAATGAAACAACTGCTGGAACATTCCAGGTGGCATATCCCACTATGAGTGACTTAAGTATTCCTGTTGGCACAGTCGAAGTTTATAAACACCTATCAGTTTCAAAAGAGCCATGGAAGCCCACAGTATCTGTAGAAACAGCAGCAAAATCTGAGCCACCTCAGCAGTATGAGATAATTACTTTATCCTCCTCTTTCAGCACTGCAGAAACTCAGACTTTTCCAGTTAGAGAGACAAAGAAATCTGTTACTTCCCAGGCTGGGACAGTGCCATCTTCCTTGGACAGAAAGGAATCTATGTTACATGTGTTTTATCATTCACAGACGACTGAAAAGCCTCCTACTACATCCACTGCTTTTATTAGGCTTACAAAACTTGTCACTCTTCCCCCTTCCATTTCAAGCACTTCCCATCCTTCTTTTCATTATACAGCCAAGGATAGTAATGCCTTTAATCGAGAAAGGTTCCCAGAAGCAAAACAAGTTGGAGCAGGTGGTGACAAAATAGTGATGACCTCAAAACAGAATGTTCACCCTACTCCTTCCTCTAACCAGAACAGGATTAGCATACAGTCCAAAGAGCAGCAATTAAATGAGTTGTATAGTAGCAAGTCAAACAACAGTTTACTGCTAAATCCAAGTCTTCCCCATCCACCTGCCGGAATGATACCAAGCATAAACCAAAGACTACCTGTTGTGCCTCCAAAGCACATTCCAGTAAGAGGCACAATGAAGCTTCCTGTAACACAGGGCCCTCTTAGCTATTTTATAACACATCAACCTCTTCACTACACAAACAAACCAGAGATAACAGCCTATGCAGCACATACCATCCAGGACAGGAAAACTTCTGCTTCCCAGAGTGAATCAACTGCCCCAACACAAGCCTCTCCATTTCACAAAACAAATCCATTAACTGAAAGCAGGTTCAGTAATCAGGGTCAGAACAGATACAATTTTAATTCAAGATTTTTTGGAAATAACCATGTTCCAGATAACAGAGGCACAGCTGGGAGACTTCCAAGTCAAGGGATCCCCTATTACCCCAGTTCCAGAATACCATTCCTTTTCAACAGAACAAGGATATTCCCTAACTTAAATATGCATCCTAAACCAGATGTTCTGAGTCAACCAGTGCCAAAAGACACAAACGAGAAGAAGGTTGCTCAGGTCTTACCTACCGGGATTACAGTGCAGAAAGCTACAGCTATTCCAGTGCCTCCAATGCCACATGCCACAACAACTGCATCACCACGGGTGATTTTAAAGATCACTCCTCCAGCCTTTCAGCGCACAAAACCACAAATAAGCACTACAGTTCATCCTTTTAAAAATGTCTATTATCATCATCAAAAATTTCCATCTGTTCCTTACATGGGAGGCATTATGCCACGCAATTCGACTGTAATTCAGTCTTCCACTAATTTTAGAGTACATGGAGAAAGACCTAAAATTATCGCAAAAGCATCTCAAACCATATCCATCCTTGCTGAAATGGATGCTTTTATCCCTTGTGATGCAGTTGGGGAACCCAAGCCTTTTATTACTTGGACAAAAGTCTCTACAGGTAAGACAGATAAAAAATTTCTTCTGCATGGTCTGTAGGGGTATTGCACAGAAGTGCAACATGATCACAGGAATATTTCAAAATACTGAAAAATGCTTCCTGTCACTTATAATTACTGCAGAGAAAATGATTAATTGCAACTAATCATTACAAATAATAATGGATTTGCAGTGTTTCTTGTAGTAAAAGAAAACCTCTACCATTTAATGAGTTCGTTTTTGAAGAATAGTTTTTGGCTGTGAAAAGCAGCCAACTGCTTATTCATAGCAGTTAGAATTTATTACAGCAATACTTTTGAGTATTAACATTGCTACTTTAAATATTGATGTGTGTATCATCTCCATATGCAAAAGGAACAGAAAAGTTACATAAAGATTTAAGAGGGATCCTAAAACAAGGCCTTCAAAAATTTCCTTGTTGTCCATGTTTGCAAGATAGTGGTTAGTTCTGCCATAGAAACTAAGACTAATTTGTGCTATGGATAGAGTCAGAAGATGTCATGTAGGCCCTCCAAAGTTGTAATTGGTGTTGAGTAAACCTTAAATCTCACTTAAGACTTCTGTATTGCAATAATGTACATTTTAAACCCTTTGACTTTATCTTTCTTTTCTTCCTCTCACTTTCACAGGAGCTCTAATGACAGCCAACAGCAAGTTACAGAGGTTTGAAGTCTGGAAAAATGGTACTCTCTTTATCCGAAATGCTCAGCTTCAGGATCGTGGACAGTATTTATGCACAGCTCAGAACATGCATGGCGAAGATAAAATGATGGTTATGCTCACAATTGTAGCCCACCAGCCCAAAATTTTATTTTCCCGCTATCGAGATGTCACGGTGTACTTTGGAGATACCATAGCAATGGAGTGTCAGGCTAGCGGGACTCCAAGCCCATTAATTTCATGGATTTTCCCGGACAGGAAGATTTTGCAGGCAGTCACAACCACAGAAAGCAGAATAATGCTTCATGAAAACCGAACTTTGTCTATCAAGCAAGCAACTTTTTCAGACCGAGGAGTTTACAAATGTGTAGCAAGCAATGCTGCAGGAGCTGACAGCATTGCAGTGAGGCTGCACATTGCAGCCTTACCCCCCATCATCCAGCAGGAAAAGCAAGAGAACATTTCCCTGCCCCTTGGTAGCAGTATTAACATCCACTGCACTGCCAAAGCAGCACCTGCTCCCAGCATCCGCTGGGTCGTCTTCGATGGCACCCAAATCCGACCTTCTCAGTTTGTCAATGGGAATTTATTTGTTTTTCCTAATGGGACTCTCTACATTCGCAACGTGTCCCCCAAGGACAGTGGGACCTACGAGTGCATTGCTGCCAACATGGTGGGAGCTGCCAGGAGAACAGTACAACTCCATGTGAAGAAGCACGCATCTAATGCTAGGATCACTGGGAGCTCTCCTCAGAGAACAGATGTAACATACGGTGGCATCCTGCATTTGGACTGTAGTGCTTCTGGTGACCCTTGGCCTCGGATATTATGGAGGTTGCCTTCCAAAAGGATGATTGATTCCCTTCACAGGTAAGGGAATCAACTATTTGAGGTGTTGCAGGTAAATTGCAGTTTGGATGAACTTAGAGAAAAGCCCACTCAGAGGTTTTGTTCCTGACTTCTGCAGGTTTTGAATGATCCTCTCAATCCTTAAGAAGGAATTTCAAATTATATCAAAAAATATAAGTCATATTTTAGCATAATTTTCTAGAAAGAAGTATTACTTTTGAAAAGTTAGCTTCAAGTTTTTAGGATAAGCTGCCACTGTTTGTCTTTTACAGCAACTTGTAAATGTAGCAAAAAGTCACGATATACAGGTTGTGTACTGCTTGTTCCAATGTGCTTAGTCTGAATACTATTGCACAGGTGCCTGCTTTTTTCCTGGAGAAAAGGGATTGTTGAATTTTATCTCTTAGGCAAATCATTACACACAGTAAATACAGGACAAATAAATCAACTTATAATTACTTAAACAAACACAATAATTTAAACGTCGTGTATAAACAAATGTTACTGCAAAATAAGGTCTGTGCAAACCTGGTTGAGTATAAATGCCTAAAACAATATGTTCTCCAATGTTTGCACTATCAAGTAAAATATCACTTCTACAATAACTGCCCTAACACTTGGTTGAAAGCAAATTTCTGTGCTATAAATTATTCGTAACTCACCTTAGAGCACTATAAAGAGATGATAAATGCATCGTAATTAAAATGCATAATTGGGAACAACTTTCTTCACAGCTGAACATAGTCATATTTTTTTTTTTATATTGACAAAAATATATTTAGGTAACCTGTATATTACAAAATATATAGCACAAAATCCAGACTGCATTTTATGCCTCATAGTGCTAACAAAAAAATACTGTGTTTCTTTTTAATTTTCCCTCATGGTCTTTATGTGAGCTGCTTTTCAAATACTAGAGATTTACTTCGAGAAGATAACTGGCTACTGAGGTAGTTGGTTTTGACCACAATACACCAATTCCATAGCAAATTGGAAAGGAATAATAGCTTTTTTCAGCATACTGGAATTTTTTTTCCTTGAAAAAAGAAAAGCTTACCAACATTTGGCTTCTTTGTGACTTTTCTAAATGTTTAATATTTATACTCAATACCAGAAGGAGTTCCTCATCTTTATTTGTTTTCAGCTGAAGACGGAAGTACTGGACTCCATTGTGGTCCATATAGGCTCCTGTGGATTATATAATTCAGAGGTCACATATTTCAATGTTATAGAATAATGTACAAGTAGTCAGAAGAGTGAAAACCACCATAATTTGTTATTTAGTGGTCAAAAACAGCATTAAAGTCATTAAACACAAGAAAATTACTTGGTTACAAGTGAGTAGACTTCTTTTTTTCCATTTGCTTTTTGGTGGTGAATATCCTAGAAATTTCTGACCACCTAATTATTTACCAGTAGCAATTTTCCTCTCCTATTCTTTTTTTTTTTTCTTTTGATACTGTTGAGTTGTTATTCTCCCACAGATTTCTCTCAGTAGTTTATACCCAAAATGTGATTTTGTAGCTCATGTTAGGTTCTTTTTTTCTTTCCTTACAGCACTTTGGAAACTAGAATCAAAGTATTCAGCAATGGGACTTTGGTTGTTCATTCAGTTACAGACAAAGATGCAGGAGACTACTTGTGTGTGGCCCGCAATAAGATAGGGGATGACTACGTGCTCCTTAAAGTGAATGTGATGATGAAACCAGCAAAAATAGAACATAAGAATGAGAATAACCACAAAGTCAAGTATGGAGGGGACCTGAAAGTTGATTGTGTAGCCACAGGTCTGCCAAACCCAGAGATCTCCTGGGGTCTTCCAGATGGCAGCATGATCAATACTTTCATGCAGTCGGATGACAGCGGCAGCCGGACGAAGCGATACGTGGTCTTTGATAATGGAACCCTGTATTTCAATGATGTTGGACTGAGAGAGGAGGGAGACTACACCTGCTATGCTGAAAACCAGATTGGGAAGGATGAAATGAAAGTGCGGGTCAAAGTGGTGGCAGAGCCTGCAACCATCAGGAACAAAACATACATCACTATTAACGTCCCTTATGGTGATGTTGTCACAGTGGCATGTGAAGCCAAAGGAGAACCCACTCCCAAGGTGACCTGGCTTTCCCCAACCAACAGGCCTATTCCTGCCCTGTCTGACAAGTACCAGATATACAGAGATGGCACCCTCCTCATCCAAAAGGCCCAAAGGTCTGACAGTGGTAACTACACGTGTGTAGCACGGAACAGTGCTGGAGAAGATCGGAAGATGGTCTGGATCCATGTTGACGTTCAGCCTCCCAGAATCAACGGTCATCTCAGTGCGATAACATCTGTGCGGGAGACAGCCACCAGAGACAGCCGGAAACTTATTGACTGCAAAGCTGAGGGCATCCCTGCTCCTCGTGTCCTGTGGGCTTTTCCAGAAGGAGTAATCTTACCGGCTCCCTACTATGGGAACAGGATCACTGTGCATCGCAATGGAACGTTGGACATCAGAGGGGTGAGACAGACGGACGCCGTGCAGCTTGTGTGCATCGGGCGCAACGAAGGCGGGGAAGCAAGACTGCTGGTGCAGCTCCTCATCACAGACCATTTGGAGAAGCCCTCCTTCAGGGACCCTGTCAGTGAAAGGATCACTGCCATTGCTGGGCACAGCATCAATCTGAACTGCTCAGTCCAGGGGAACCCCAAACCCAGCACGAGCTGGATCCTTCCCAATGGCTCTGAAGTGCTGAGTGGCAGTCGCCTGCACAGATTTTACCATAAGAGGGATGGGATCTTACACATCAGCAGCTTATCTGCTGGGGATGCTGGCACCTACCGCTGTACAGCCAGAAACCCGGGAGGGTATGTGGAACGAGTAGTCTTCCTGAAGGTGGGACTCAGGCCAGAAATCAGCAACCAGTACAACAACCTGGTGAGCATCATCAATGGAGAAACTCTGCAGCTTCACTGCATCACCCAGGCAAACCAGCGGGCGCAGATCTCTTGGACACTGCCCAATGGTATGGTTATGGATGCCCCCCAGGCCGTGGGTCGCTTTTCCCTGATGGAGAATGGCTCACTTACAGTGCATGAGGCTTCTGTATTTGACAGGGGCACCTACCTGTGCAAAGTGTCAACAGAGTATGGCACTTCTGTTATGACTGTGCCTGTCATTGTCATTGCCTATCCTCCTCGGATCACCAGTGAGCCAGCACCTGTCATCTATGCCAGACCTGGAAATTCAGTTAAACTGAACTGCATGGCCATTGGGATTCCTAAAGCAGAAATAACATGGGAGCTTCCAGATAAATCACATCTGACAACAGGAGCTCAATCCCGCCTGTATGGAAACAAATTCCTCCATCCTCAGGGGTCATTAGTCATCCAGCAGTCCACTCAAAGGGATGCAGGCTTCTATAAATGCACTGCTAAAAATATACTAGGCAGTGATTCTAAAACAACCTACATACACATATTCTAACATTAAAACAAGTGCCTTTGACTGGATACTCGTGTTCAAGTCACTGCCAAACGAGTGCAATGAGGAGAGTACTGCTTGCAACAATGGCTAACAAGAGAAGAAAAAGGAATTAATCTGCATTTCTTTTGTACTCAGTATGGTAGTAAGTCTGGAACTGAGAAGACTAACATGTTGTAAAAGGTGTTAAAATTGTTAAGACAGTGTAATGTTTTTCATGCTATCCAATAGCATCTGAGACCTAAAGTACTCTATTGTCAATAGTCCAAAGCTATTTCTTGTTCTAACAAGCACCTTAATAGTACCAAAGAAGTATTAACTGTTCATAAGTGAGCTGCAGTGATAGAAGTACTTTAGTAAAACATAATTTTCTTTATACCCTGCAGCGCCTTTTCATAATCTAGGCTTATAGAATATGATTATTAACCTTTCTGTTCATGCTTCTATCAGCTCTTCAAAATCAAAGACTAAATTAGCAAATAAGAGTGATCTATTTTAATAAAAATACATGCAGAGATTAGCTGCCTTAACATATGAACATACATTTGCCAGCTACTAAGGATGCTATGGTCAATTAATTCATTATCTATTTTATATATATTTTTTAATCTGACTATGAGACTAGAAAGAGTAACAATGAAATTGGTCTCATTTTATAAATTATTGGTCTTTACAAGACTCTGATACATTACAGTGTTTTATAATATTAAGGTCAATATACTGTACATTTTATAATAAAAAAATAAAATATTTTCCAAAGAATGTATTCATTGGTTTTCTTTTTTTTTCTTTTCCTTTTTTTTTTTTTTTTTCAGAAAATAAGGAACTCCAAGAAGTGGGAGTATGGAGTTAGGTCAAAAACCCTGAAGTAATGTACTGTTATATGTACTTGTATTTGACCCAATTTCTATTTGATATTTATAGATATTTTAGGGAAGACAAATTAGTGTAATTGTTTGTCTTTTTAAAATTTATTTATTAATAGAAATTTATTAATATTTCAGCATATATTTGCATGGTAATACTTTTTCTGCAGTCAAGGATTGTTTACTGGATAATATGCATAATTTTCTGAAGATTTATCTCTTGTGCTTTAGAAATATTTGCTAGAAGGTGCTGAATATGCCCATGTTTCAACAAAGTATAACAATCAGAATTTTGGAAATGTTAACTTACCTTTAAACGTGTGGCTTCTCTCAGATATTCCTGAATTCTTAAAGTTCTGCTTGCTCATAAAACTTATGGTCATATTTTAGAATATGGTTAGAATAAAAGCCTTATTTTTATTTTCTCTGTTGATCAAAACATGTCAGTAATGTAAAGTGTTTTGCTAATATTTACATTTTGCAAAAGCTGAAATCAAAGACTTCCTACCCCACAAGATTATCCAGTTTAGAAAATAGTAAGCTCTTGCAAAATGTATACTTATCATAATGGCAAACAGAACTGAGCTACTTAAAGTAAAAGGTATTTTATTAGAACAAGAATATAGAATTAAATGAGATGGGCATTGCTGAAGATACAAGGGGTACAATTTGTATTATAGAATATTTTATGAAACTTATTTTTAAAAAATTCAGTGCAGGTTAAAAATCTGTGGTTTGTACACAGCTTTATTAAAGTTGTGGATATGTTGCCTAAGTAAATAGCACTTAATTACGTCTTAGTTTCTTTTTTATGGTTTAAACCCTTGGGCCTTAAATCACCACGCAGTGCTCAAGGGGAAGCATGTCCCTTAATACCTGGCAGGGATGTAGCTGCTTGTGAGAGCAGTTAATGAAGAAAGAAGAGAAGCATTTAAGATTTTTAATTAGGTTGCCCATGTGGTACTTTCTAATCTGGCTATTTCCTTGAACATATCAGACACATCTTTAGATCCTTTACTTTTAACTTTATAGTAGTTTTCCAATTTGGAAAACAGTCATACAGTATTTAATAATAATAATACATCTTGTAAAAGAGTCTGAAGTCAGCATTTGGCATTGTAGTAGGAGTCAAGCACTTTTAATCATGTGTCCAGCCTTCACTTAACAGTTATGGGAATTTAGAGATATTCTTGGGTGCTGAATTACTTCTGCATATTTCTATTAAGTAGATTTCTTTTTATGTTAAGAGAAGAAAACAGAATCCAAACCCAAATTCAAACATTTGATCTTTCAGGATCAAACAAAGCATCAGATCATGTTTTATTCCTCAGTTCCGAATTTTCACAGCTGCCAATGGAAGTTTTGCAGGCTAAGATATGAAAGATTTGGCTCTAGACATTTTCTTAAGTCAAAACTTGCGTGCTTGCAAAATTCCTTCAAAAGGGGATTTACCATTTTTTTAATGCGTTATAATTTCCATTATTTTTGCCTTTACCCCTTTTATGAAAATATGCTCCCAATAAGAGATCTATAGCATATAATTTTCTTCAAAAATAAACCACAACTTGAAAATATAAAATGAATGCTTTTTACACTCAAGCAGTGTTGGGCTATATATTGTGTCTGTCATACTCTTTCTGTGCTGATATGCCTGTTGTCCAGGATATCTATCCTGGACTCAAGATAGATATACTTCTCCTTTTTGTAAAAATAAAGAGATTCACAGGAAAACTAAGTCTGTTCTAGGATTTCCATCCTTGGGCCTGAATCTATGTGTCACTCTATGTGCTCAATCATCCATCAAATGAGGGCAGCTGTAAGACACTGAATTTAAATCAAAATTTATTCCTTTATTTTCAGGTAATTATCAGCAAGTTGTGTTAAATAAATCAATGACAAATTCACATTACTTCAAGGATGCAACACTTCATTAATTTTTTTTTCTTCAAAAGTCTTCATTCAATCAGGACCCATGAATTCAAAGGCAATGTAATTCATTCTTTTCTGATTTGGGGAATGCTGGGAAAGTAGGTTTCTAAGTTTTTACTTGATCAAGCAAAGCAGGTTCTGGATAGTTTCCATGGAAAGGAAAAACTCCTTGCCTTTGCTTTGTAAATGGAGAAGAAAGATTTGTTTGTCTTCTATTTGGAGAAGCAGAATAAGAAGGTGACTTATTACAACTGTGCAGATTGAAAATTAGTGTGGTTGTAGATATATTTTTTTGCAATAGCCTTCACAAAAGGAGATTCACTGTGACCATATCCAGAACACAACTAGCAACTGGTAACAGAAATGGATGTAGGACTATAGACCAGAAAAGCAATAAACAGGGAAGTAAACAGGGTATTCATGTCTAGATCTGACAAAATTCCTGAAATGCTGTTGAGTTCACTTGCATGTTTTAGTGATTATCTTCAAAAGCTAATGAAGTTCAATTGTGGTACAAGAAGATTGGAAAAAAATACCAAAGCTGAAGTTGAGAAAACATGAATCAGTAAAACTCTGGTATTAAGAGAGGTACTTTGTTTAGCTCATTATTAAACAATCAGTTTAAGAGCATCTGTAGAATAACAGAGTGATAGGAAGCAGCTGCTCTGTTTCTGTAACAAATCAAATAACAACCATCTAGTTACCCTCTCACACAAATAGTTAGTCCAGAGTATGGGAAGAGAGGGTTGATACAGTATATCTTACTTTAGCAGTTTGGTTTTTTGGTTGTCCTCATGTCCAAACTAAAGAAATGCAATTTATCTTCTGTAAAGTGGGAAGTTGGAAGTTACAGAGAAGTCATGAGTAACTGCTTCTCAGTTAGGAGAACATGTCAGCTGAATCCAGCTTAGGTTCTGGTGACTTCCCACATTCATTGATGGCTATCAGGTATACAGAAGACATTTCAAAAATATGTAAATATTATTAAATTGAAAAATATTAAAGTACATTTACAACATCCCAAGTTGCTGTTCTGAGGGATCTTTCTAGATGGGTGAAATTATTGGAAATAAAAACTAATCACTCCCCCCCTCCAGTAAATATAAGTATGAGAACTATATTCAAAAGAAAGACAATGAATACACATACAGTAAACAGTGAAGAGTGAAGAAGGAGTAGGAGTTGCACAAGTTAATAACATGACATTCCAAACAAAACCTGATCACTTTGAAATCTGATCAAGAGGGCTGTGTGAATGAACATAATGGACATACTTTTCTTGAAGTCAGGCTCAAATACAAAGAAATTGGAAAGTATCCAAGAAAGTGATTTAGAAAAGATAACCTATAATGCTAATTTAAATTAGATGATCTTGTTCTGCCTAAGAAAAAAAGGCCAAATATTAAATACAACAGTTAAGAAAATGTGTAGTCCTTATCAAAACAGCGATGAGTTGTTTTTCAAGTTCACTGAGGTTTAGTATGAGAATCTTACTCCAAGCAAGCTCTAGGCTAGATACTAAAACTTTGTAACTGTAAGAACAGTTGAACAATGTTTTATTTTTCTTGAGAAAATTTTGAAATTCCCATATTTGGAGACAGTTAAAAGAAGTTTAGTCTGAGAACTGAAACAGGTAATCAACATCCTTGTCCAAGACACTGAGAAATCTTGGGGTTTCTTTACATTTACCTGGGGAGTTTATGACATTTATTTGGGGTTTCATTAGATTCCCATCTTTCCTAGATTTTCCTATTAGTTAGGTGCATTTGTAAAAGATTTGTTCGCTAGCTTTAGTCTGGGCTTGTGATTTTTATCTATGTAATATTCATGATAATCTATGGGGTTGTTAACCATTTAGTACATAATAGATAGGGGAACATGATAAATAGGTCCACTGTGACCACATGTTTATGATGGAAATCTCATGGAGAGATTTCTAGAAGCAGCTATGTCACAGGATCTTTTTATCATTCAAATAGTTTGGTTGACAAAGGCATCTCACACCACATCATTCACAGGCTTGTCCAGAGCAGAAATAGGGAACTGTGAGGACTTAATGTATTTCTTTTACCTAGCCTGGGTTTTATTTATCCACGTGTTTTCAAAAATGCATTTGAAATCTTTCAATGCAGCCAGCTTCCTTGAAAATATCCTAAAAGCTGTACAAGCACATGTATAGCTTTTAATATAATTTCCTCTCTTTTATTGTTTGCAAATTGACCACAGCGGGTTTTGAATGATAGAAGACAGAGTAAATCCTCACAGAGGACATTTAACACTCCGTTAATCAACCCTCAATCATCCTGCAAAAGATGATAAGACAGAAGCCACTGCACACAGTGGGGCAGCACATCAAGTAGATTGTGGCAGATTATCATCCTGTGGAACAAATAGTGCTTTGCTAGAGCTGTTGCAATTTCTTGATGTAAAAAGTTAAAAATTTGTTGGCCCCAAAGGTGTGTATACTTTTTACTGCTGTTTCTCTTGGCCTAAGAAAAGATACTGGTTTTTCCTGAAAACCTTTCTTGCTGGATCAGTCCAGTAACACCAGCATGGAACAGTTAGTGAGCAGAAATGCAAGTAGCTTTTGTAATTATCTGAGTTAGAATCTCACGTGCCATAAATCAGTTGAGCCTGGCTCAAGAGCCACCCAAAATGTTCACCCGTTTTGTGAGCATCCCTACCTTTTTACTTGGAAGGAAATTGACTTTCATAGGTGATACATCAGTGAATTAAAGAGAGTGCAAACAATAAAGAGACAGTGTAGCAGTAATTGAGGACACTCCTATTTTTCAAGAGTCGTTAGCACACGGGAAGTTCTGAGCCTCTGCTTACTCTTGGATAAGAAAACTTTTCTTTGCTTGGGAGGTAGACCTCTCATGTTTCTTTCTTTCCCATATGCAAGACCCACTGCTACTCTTCATATATGGTGAGAGTGATGCTTCAGACACAAGGGGTAATGCAGCAACAAAGATGCCATCACGTTGGACTGTGGATGTTATGAGGTTGAGCTGCAGCTGTGTACCACCTACTAAGCACTTCTCTGAATGTGGGAGCTCCACAAAGGGAAATGCATGTTGGCAGCAGTACTGCTGCTTCTTCCCTTCTCCATGACCCCATTCATCAAGCACAGCTGGCTGTTATATCAAAGAATTCACGGACTGGCCACGCTTGATGTGCCAGATCACTGAGTGGTTAGGAGGCATAAATATATGATGTCTCACAGCTGCCAGGACTGGAGATGGCAGCCAGCAGTGTGAGTCTTGACAAGTGAGGAGTAAAATGACATGAGATGGATAGTCAAATTATAAAATTAAAAGCACAAGTGGTGCTGTCACACCTAAGTACCTCCTCTAGTGCTCTGTATCATTCAAAGCACACCTGATATCATGTGTATTCCATAACCCTTGAATTAGCAACACATGTATGGGTTTCCCTGTTACCTTTATTCCCAGTGCTAGTTAAAAAATATTCCAGGCTCTGAATCAAAATTAGATTTTTTTTCCTTGCTTCTACCACAAAGGGTCAATGGATTAAGGTGCTGTACTCAACTACTAAGAACTGCTCTGTGCTTTTATGAGCTTCTTTGGAATATTACAGTAATGGACGAAATGAGGAACATTTTAATAAAACCCTATTTACAAACCTGGGAAAAAATCCCTTGGTAGTCATGGATGACAAATGCATGCAGCTCCTGTGAAGCTAGCAACCCAGACATCTCTCTGAAATCAGTGGGAAAGTTCCTGGACTCCAAATTGTCTAGACAAAGAAATTCTTAACTGTTTCTTAACTGAATCATCTTTTTTCAGTAAAGTGAGACTGGGAAAGGATAAGGAAATTAAAATTTGAGTATTTTGAAAAAGTAAAAGGAAAGTAGGACAATTGGCACTTGAATAAGTGATGCAAAGGGCCTTTCTTATACAGAAATGGAGGTAAACATCTAATTGTATACTTTTAGAAAGCTAACATCTTGTCAAAGTTTATTTTTACAGTGTGCAAAAAAGGCATTACTATCCTGCTCAGTTGCTTTTAAAAATTCTGCTAATATATTGCTTGAAATCTGAATACAAAGTGTTACTAGGGAGTCCTAGTGACAATATTCCTGCGCTGTTATTACAGCAAATGTACATAAACAAATATGCGTAGTTATAGGAAAACTATAACAGGCATCTTATACTACATTCTTCGTATTGTAAGCTGGAACAATGATATAATGAAAATTTATTTCTCTTCATCTTTAGGTCCCACATCTGTAACACAATATGGGGAGGGGGGCAGTGGGTGTGTGGATAAGAAGATTGCTAACAATGCAGTTAAGCAAGGTGGAATTAGCTGATCTATTAGCATGCTGCCAAAAAATCCCCAACCTACACTCTCCTTTCCCTGTTTCAGCAGTAAATTTCCCCATTATATATTTATGCCAGCTCTTTTATTAATGTGCACTCTGTCTTCAGCCAGTTCAATTAATTAATTTGCTAAAATATCTAATCAAGAGGGGTGGGAGACACATGTAGTGTATAGTTTTCTGGTCAGTAAGCTGAACTGGCTCATCCAGGTTACTAGTGAAAGGTCCATGAGCAAGAAAGCAAATATGCAGCAATCTGAAAGGAAGCAAGGAAAAGTAGGATCACCTTCTCCAACTGCAGTAAACTGTTAAGCTTCCCCCGACATTTCATCTGTCTTTGACCAGTGACTAACTGGGGAAAAATACCCTCTTAGAGTATAAAAAGATGTTTCTCTTATACCTAAACTGTTCAATATGCATGGTTTTGTATAGCCTTGTGGATGTTTTCCTGAAGCATATGTACCTTCATAACCGCAGGTAATGATGCTGCCAGGCAGACCACTGCAGCTGGGGAGTTGGTGACCCACATCAGAACTAACCTGAGCAGGTGCAGACCTGTGCAGAGCTTACACTGCTGTGTGACACATACAGCATGGCCTTCAGACCCACCTTGTCCTGCTCATGTCCCTTGACTGTAAAATTAACTCAGTAATTATAAAAGAGAAGCTCTGCAGGCAGCTCCCACTCAATGCCAGCGTTTACACTTGCCTGCATGGCTTTGCCTTTAACTCACAGTGTGAGTTCACACATGCATATCTTCTTTGTTTGACAGTAGAAATGATGAGTAGACTTGTTTACTTTTTAAAAATGGTTCAAATTACCAAACTGGGGCAACTGTATCATGGGTGGGCTCTGCCCAGCATTTCTCATCCTGATTAGAGACCTGTTTGGCACTGCGCAACTCAGGGTTTCCAGAACCTGAAGGGAAAAAAAGTTATCTATGCTTTTCTTCCCCTCTTTGTAATGCTAGTTCTATTAAATTCTGATTTAAAATACCCTTTATGGAGTGCCTTTCTTACTGCAATCACAATGAAGCAGTACCTCCACTGCAACACACAGTGTATTCATTCCTCTTGATTGCATGATAGCTGTGTATTATAATAATCATTCTAGGGGAGAAGTGTTTTCTTTATAAAAGGCAATATTGGTAAGAAAGAGAAAACTCAGGTAAAATCTATTATACAAACATTTTTGTTGTTTTTCACAAACTGAAATGCTTAATTATGCTTTCTCCAGTCTGTAAAGGAGGAACTCCTTCAAATGAATTTTTAGCTGCTTTCTAAGGCCAGAGGAATTTGCTCAGTTTTCTCTGTGTGCTGGACATCTTGAAGACTTGCCCTCAAACAGACCATATCCTCAACTTTCTCATAACCTTGCACAACAAAAGGAACATTAATCTATTCCTTAGTCACCTCAACACACTGACAGACAATTGTGCTTCATAACGACCATGAAGCCAACAATAATGAGAAAAGCAAGGGTCTCATTCCTTTCCCCCTCATTAATGAACATTTTGTGTACCCTGGGAAGCACTGTAAGACACACACTTACAACAAAGGTCTGCTTGGCCCCATGAACTTATGCTATATGTCATGCTATATGTCATGTTCCATTAATCATTGTGTTTTGACTGATATAAAATGATTCTTGCTGTGTCAAGAGAAAGACATATAAAGGGTTAAAAATAGAGGAGGCATGAGGTGACCCTCTGGATATATAACCCCACATAACCAAAATTATCTGCAAGAAAAGGTTTGAGGGACTGAGTTTTGAGTTTTCGTTATTGTGACTTTTTTTTTGGTATTTCAGAATTCACTTTGGAATGTATTTGAAATATGTTGTGCCAAACCTTTAAAACAAAATATATCCTGTTACAGTTTTTTCTTACAGCCCTCAGTTCCATTCGTAAACTGCTGGACAATGTTTAAGAGTATTCAGCTTACCCAGCTGAACTTTTATAAAAGACCTATTATTAAAATAAAAAAAGTTCTGGTGATTCATTCAACATGTCAGTGAATCTGAGGGAGATTCCCAGCTCATAAAAAATGAAACAAATAAGAAACAGGCTGTTCTTGCATAATCACACACAGCAAATGGTGACAGGCTTAATAGTTGTTAGCTAACAGAATCAGAAAAGTTATGGTTTTGTTCTCTCTGATTAACCTTGCATAAACATGTTAACACATGGATACATAACTTTTGAAATATAGGAAACAAAACTAGTTGATCATGGGAGACTTACTCAGCAGACCGTCTTGAGCTGTCCCTCATTAGACATTTCTCCATACAGGCTGATGTAGCCAATCAGCCAAATTCAATTACTGAAGATTAGAATTGTGCTTCCTGACATTGTATGGGGTTCCATCAAACAGAGGAAAACAAAAACTTGCAGTAATTAGAGATTACTGAGTCAGACCACTCCTGAGAGCAAAATGTAGCTTAGAGTAATTTCTTTTACTGAGCCCTAGCTTTTCCCACCCTTACTACCACCTGCCTGTAAAATATAACTGTAGTTCATAAACATACGTATGCAGCAAGGTATTAATAATTAGAGGCTGAAATGTGAAATTTTGGTCCCAGATATGGGGAAACAAAATGGCTAAAGTCTGCTTCCTGTTCAACAATGTCCAACTGCGTTGTGCCATCTCCCTGTTGCAGCTGTTCTGTGAGTTTAAGTACCCATGGGAAAAAAAGCAAACTGAGATGCTGTCACGTATGGCCAGTTTCTAATAACCTGGGTCAGAGTGACTTACTCCAAAAGTATCCTATGGCATGCTGTTCAGCGTGGCTGTCTGGATCATTTGCTTTTAATCTTCACTTAGACCAAACAGCCGAATAGAAACCGCAGGATTATACCATTGTAACAAGTTAATTGTAAATTAAGTGTAACATTTTGCAGATATATCCATTTTCTCCAGACATGCAGACCCTTGTATGTGTACACGTGTTTGTGTGTCTTTTCTTCTTTGTGCAGGCATATATTTTATGTTTCCATACATATGTTCTCTTGGTATATATGTGTGCATCTGGATGTGCATATTTAAATTTTTGTTTAAGTTCACACTGCCCTTTCTCTGTAAATAAAGGAGGAAAATAAATTGTAGAGGTTCATGGAACAAATTTATTTTGTTTGATAAGAAAATAACACATGATTTTTCGTTATGTCTAAGCATGAAGTACTCTACTGTCATGTGGAATGAAATCTTAGATTTGAGGAAGACCAGCCAGTGCTCCAAAAGTCTGAAATATCATAAGCTAGCTGAGGGAACATTTTTTATTATTTTGGAAGTGCCCAGATATTCCACCTCACTCAGAGGCTCAGTTATTGCTTTTCCTGGCAGGGGAGTATCTTCCAACTCTTCTTTGAATAGCCTTTTTTTGCTCTTCTCAGCCAGCATGAGATGCTTTGGAAATTGATGACCCAGCTGCAGATGCTACAGTGAAACAGCAAATTGTGCAGTGCTTTGATCATCTCAGGAAAACTCTCAGTTCTGGAAGTCTTTTATCTTATATTCTGCCAGCATGATCCATAGTAGACACTAGCAGTAGCTAGCAATAACTATCATCTGCTAATGGAATATGAATGAGATTTACAATCTAAATAAAGCAAATAGATTTTTAAAAATTCCATTGTGATTTTCCTTGGCTTAATAATAACACAAATGAGCAGGAGGATTACACTACATATTTAAAAATACATATATTAAAATGGCATTGATGAAGCTTCTAATTTAATGTTTTCTTAGTCTTGCAACATTCTCTTAGAAGTTTTCAAGGCTGCCAAAATCTATATCCAGCACAGCAAGAGAGAAACAGTGTCTGTTAAACTCAAGCATGCTTGGATGGTGGTGGATATTTATACAACACTTCCTATTTAACCTTTCCCTCTACTTTTGTACTAATCTGCAAGACATGCTGAGAAAGATAATAAGCAAGATTACAAGATACAACAGGCAGGACATGCAGAAGTTATCAAAAGAACTATTGCTGTTATGGGCAGTCTGACAGAGAATGGAGGCAAGTGAATAAATGCTGCTTTGTTCCATGTTGGTATAATCCTTTTGACTTTGATGAGATTAGATAGTTAAAAATTAAGAAAGATTTTAGCCTGTATTCAGCTCTGATACAAGAACATAGCTCAATCCTTGGCAACGATTTCTCCATTGAAGAAAAATTAAGATGACACAGAAACCTAAGGAATCTCAGATATCAGGTAGCAAGATTTTTTGGGAGATTTGAGGGTTACTTTGTGTTATGACTATTAAAGTATCAAGACTATACTCTCAGCTTTTAGTTCAGGAAATGTATGAAGCAATCATTATGTTTGGCACCAATTTTCAAATCACAGGACAGCAGCTGGCAGGTCTTTGTGTAAGAACAGTAAATTAAAAACAAGTACTGAAAATTTTGGGAAGAATTTTAAGAACTAGAGAAGTGAACATAGAAGATGGACAAGAATAGCAACAGAAACCACTGGATTGCTTGAATCAAATTAAACTTTGAAAGATTTATTTGCACAGTAGTTTGAAAGTGAACTGTCCAAACAGTCTGTTCTTGCCAGTGTCTGATTATTTTACTTCATGTGTTCATTAGATTAGAACAATACTCAGACAGATTAGAACAATATTCAGACACTGATTCTTATTTCTACATTATCTGCATGAAGAGTCTAAAAGAGTTTAAATAGAAACCATCAAATAAGTAATCCTGTAACTGAGACCGTTTCATTTTTGGAAGGCCAGGGGAGGGAGGGGTATTGTGTTATAGGCATAGCAAGTAGCAATGTCTAAATTAAGACTGTCTAACTCAATGGAAACATGAAAAGCTTCAGCTTGCAGATATTTATAACTTGGTTAAACTAATTGCTGAATTTAAATTTTCCATACTTGTCCTTTGCTTATGATGCAGGATTTATGGTGTTTTCAGTTTTTTGTGGGTTTTTTTCTTTTTAATTCTTAAAGGGTTTTGCTGAAAAAGGCTCAATTGTTTCCAAAAATGAAGCTGAGGAAAAACTTTCCGCCAGTATTGCAAACATTTTCCAACTATTTCATTGAAGCATTTGGTGAAGACTAAGAGGTTTGGAAGAAAATAATTCTAGGATCAAAGGAGGTGTGTGTGTGTGTGTGTGTGTGTGTGTGTGTGTGTGTGTGTTTGTTGTTTTAAATCTCAATCTCAGATGGCTTCTTCTTACCACAAATGATGTGGGTATGGGTAGAACATCATATTGGTTAATATGACTCCCAGCAAGAAAATGCTGTAAACTAAATTCCCAGTGGTGCCTCCACATCCTGTGAGAATGACAGACTCCATCTTGGGGAATAAGAACCTAAAATTAAATTGCCACACTCACAGATGTTCAGAATCTTTCAGAATAGGCTGGGCTTCTTCGCTGTGCAGAAATAGACCTCCAGTTAAATTGAATAAGGATTTGATCTCTTTATGAAGTGTAGGAAATTTTGATAATGAAGAACTGAATTCTAAAAAAGGGAAAAAAAAACTACCACTACCATCACCAAAACCAGCAGAACTCAAACATTGAAATAGGAAATCAAGATGAATCCATGACAGCACAAGAACTGAGTTTTTAACCTACTTGACTATTTGACTTTGATGAATGTAGTTTTATTGAAATCAATTTTAGGACATAGCTGGTAAAGAGGTCATCAGAATAAAAACCAACAATATCTAAGTAAAACAGAGATACAGGCAAGTATGAGAAGACCATAGCCTTTGAAAGTATTTCCCACATCTACATGAAAATAAATGTGATTCAATAATTATACTCATTTTTTTCCAGCAGTCCTAGAAACCTCAGACTGGGACAACAAGATGAAATAAAGGCTTTACATCCCCAAATAGTGTGATAATTAATTGTAAACACATATTGCCATGTTGTAAAAATTTGGGCAAGCATGATATGCTTTGAGAGCATATTAATTTTTTTTCAGATGTTTGAGAAGTAATTATTTTGGCAGAATATCTCTTTTTTATTATTTTATGTCTTCTTTCAGAAAAATGCAACCAACTATATGTCAACTGAGATCTTCTTCCTCTGCCCTACTTTGATTTCCAGCAAGTTTGAGGGCTCAGAAATGAAGAAGAACTACTAGAGTGATCAAATCCCTCCTGCTTTATAAAACAATGTGCAATTGAAAAAAAAAAATCATTGTCTAGACTTACCTGCTGTGTTTCACTGCAGTGAAAACCATGGATCTGTCTCCTGGTCTTCCAACTGAGACATCTGCCAGGGATCCCTGCAAGCTCACATGTCCAGGCCTCCTTTCTATAAAAAGGACTTGAATACGAAGCAGAAAGGTGGGTGACATGCCAATATCTTGCCTCAAAATGAATACAGGATACTGGGAAATTGGAGTGCTTCCTAGGCTCAGTAATATAAATAAATGTGTTCAATGTCCAACAGAGTAAGAGAATATTGTTCTTTATGGGTTCTTTTTATTTTGCTTTTTTTTAAATTTTTATTTCTTGACCACAGGACGATGTCGTAAAAAGAGATGTATTGCACTACCCCAGTCAGTCAAATTACACTTTTTCTGGGATTCCTGATGACATATTTCTAATGTAGATTCTCAGTTAAGCATCTTTGCCACATAGCAATGAATGGGCCAGTAATTACTGAACTGGGCTTGTATTCTCACCAATTGGTTTAACAATAGTCAAGAAATATCGCTGACTATATTTATATAAGAAATACTGCTGAAATATCACAGAGTTGTAATGCAGACCATTTAAATTTTTCTTTGAGGTCTTAGTGTCTTTGGGACTTGAATGAAATTACCTGGTTTACCACCACTGAGACAGTACTAGGCACAGGCAGCTGGAGGCTGAAAGGACATGACGTTGTGCTCAAAGTATGGCCTCACTTGTGTACTTAAAGCACGCATTTGTTTATGTTGTACAGCTTCCTGAGCATTTGTCACCTTAGCAGTTCAGCCCTGCTGTCAGCACTTTTGAAGTATTTGCTATTTTACACACTGTGGGGACTCCTATGGGTTTTCCCTCCATTTATTTTCCATTGAAAAAATCCTTGGAGCTTTCATTTAAATTTATTTTGACTTCTCCTACTGTATCTTATGAAAGTGGTGTCACATCTGGTAGCCAGTGATTTTTGTTTACTGCCATAAAAATGTCCCTGACATTACATGTCAAGGGGATTAATGCATTTTTTTACAAAACTTTTGTTTCCTTTCACAATATAAGAAAGGGTTTAAATAATGAGTATAATCATTGAAAGGTTTTCTTCTGTTATAAACAAGAAGTGATTATATAAAGATATATTAAGGTTTAAAATGCTATCACAAATAAAAGTAAACAGAATGTGTGTTCAGCCACAGCAATAGGGAAGGATTCTTTAGTTTTCTCAGCTTTTGTCTTCAGCCTAGTTCTGAGAAAAAAAATCAGATTATTGTCCTTGGAAAAACAATTGAGTTATTAACTCATAACTTTAGGTAGGTGTCTACTCAACCATTGCAAAGAGGGTATCCACACATTTAAGTGCTTTTCTGGATTGGGGCCCTAAGCATTTTTCAAGCAGTCTGCCAGAAGTGTATTTAGTTCAGTGCAATGCAATAACCTCCTTAGCCTGAGCTATCCTTCCTTGACTTGGAAAATCTCTTTCTTTCCAGCTTTCCTTGGCAGTGTCAACTTTTCAGTTCTTACCTCTATGGATCTCCAGGAAAACCAGCAGCCTCCCCAGAACTTGTCTGATTGGTTTGTCTCAGGTTGTGTTATCATTTCACCAATTAGTCAGGCCAGTAGTCTTAACAAGCTTGCAGTTCTCCTTTGAATTTTTTTCCTATTCCAGAACAAAAAGCAAATTTGATGAAGGAAATCAAACATTTTTTATTTAAAAAAGACATCTAAATGCAAGCAAAATTAGAGCCAGCTTAATGAGCTTTCATATCTTTACCTTTTAAGGCAAACTTTCTCAAACTGCAGACTAGACCTATTGAAGGATTTAGTATATAGTCCTAATCATATTTTGCATTACTTCATGGGTAGCCTGCAGCTGAGAGGATGAAAATTTGGTGTCAGCATCCATATCTAATCTATGTTTGAGAAAACAATTTTTCTCTAGCTGACAGAAACTCTGTCCAGAGAAAACTCAACATGAGAAACACTCTGCAGTTCCAGTCTGTCTCAATTCTAGTCCCAAAACAAAGCCCAACATGCTTGCTCAGAGGACAAATACTCATTAAAGACTACACAAAGCCTGAGGAAAAAAAATGAGATAGATAAACATGGTATCCTTGCATCCATCTTCCCTTCACTCCCCCTCCTTCTTTTACCTTGTAGAGGGATAGAATGTAAGAAAATAAAGATAGTGCAGAAAGTAGAGAAAGTAGTCTGACACCTGATGAGTTCCAGCTGCACTAATCACCAAAGATTAGAAACAGCCCTGCCCTTAATAGCCCACAGTGTCCAATAAGAAGAAGAGTGCTACAAAAGAGTGGGTTAGCTGGGTGAAGAGATTGAATTTGTTGGCTGTGCTGATGAAGGAGTCAGTACTGAAAGGAACTGCCCATAAGAAATCACCAAGAAGGTATGTGAGCTTTTGAAATAAGATGACAACATTATACCTTTCAGTGAAAACACCTGTAAGTAATACTTTAGCCAAGGGAATTCTCTTTCTCATAAATACGATGCTTGGTTCAGGTTTTTCTCTCTCGCAGAATAGAATCACAAGTATGTCTTAAAGAAGGGCTCTGATTCAGGTCTGCTAGGAAAAGGTGACTTTATGTTCCTTTTAGAACTATTCTAATTCATATTAAGAAAGCTAGATATTTAGGAATCTCAATTGAAGCAGTTTTTTTTTTTTTTTTTATTTCCCTAAAAAGACTTCTTTCATGAGTAGTTGCACCTTGTAGGCTCATTTGATAGAATTCTCTCTTATACCTATATGCTTTCTTCACCAGCTTTTAAGCCAGTTCTGTCAAAAACTTTTCTCTAGAAAAATTTCCCTGTGATTTGAGTGCAAGTTCAAATAGATGAGTTTGGTGAGCTTCTCTTTTTTTTTTTTTTAAAGTCACTGGTGCACAAACTGTGATGTACCCCATACAGGTTCCTGATTTTTGTCTTCTACTCAATTTCATTAACTAGTCTCACAGTTTACCAAGACTTAATAAAAAAAGTTAGATTATTTATACTATATTATTTTAAATACTAAATATCAAATATTTAAATATTTAAATTTGAAGATTAGATACTTTTTTAAATGAGGAGGGTTTTGTTGGGTTGTTTTGTTTTGTTTGGGGTTTTTTTTGGTTTTTAAATTACTTCTGGGGTTTTGTTCCACTTAAACTCCATTGTCTTTCTAGAGTCACGTTCAAAGTTTATTTGTACACTGTTTCTGTACAGTGTCTTCACCCCTTTCCAACAAATCTCAAACAGCTTCATTTCTTCCCAGATGTGTAAGTGATGAAGGTATTTATTTCCTTCACAAATCTTACTATTATCATTTGCTTCTGAGAAATTAGTGTTTTCTGTAATTACTTAATTCTCAGTAGTATTTCTCTAGCAATAGTTGAGAAACATACTGCCTTCCAACCCAGGGGAAGTACAGCAAATTCTCATATCAAGCTTTGTTTATACTCAACTTTGAGCCAATTAGTTTAGTTTTCCAAGTTATCTGTTAATATCCCCAGATGAGACTCATGACCTAAATGTTATTTTTACATTTTTTGTATTTTTAAATAATTTCTTGTGACTTATGTTCAATGAAGACAGAACCTATATTGACTCTTAATTTTGTTTGATTTAGTTTTAAATGCTGAAGTATCTGGGATATTATTGACTGTTTAATTTATTTATAAATATCTCTTCATCAAAAGAAATTATGAAAATTTTTCTTTAAAAGGAGATAACTCTCATAAAGTGAGCAAACTTCCTGGCTCTGGCATAAATTTGACATTCTTTCTATCTCCTACTTCTTCCTGCTAGATGTAGATTGTTTTCTCTTGTTCTTGCTCAAGATATCCTAAACATCAGCCTCTTCCTCCTTGGAGTCCTGTCTCTGTTACCTTCATATCATAGTTCTTTCTTCTGGCAGTGGATGCCCTCTTTCTCTGCTTTACATCTACATCTTTCATTTCCTTTCTGTATTCATTAGTATTACCAGAACCTTTCTGCCACTCAGTTCCCCATTTCTGTGACTTCTGTGCCCTTATCATCCATATGTCAGTGTGATTTTTTTCAGGTCACATAACTCTCTGCTCATCTCATTCAGGAGGCATCTGCAAATCCTTCTGGCCATCTCATTCATCAGACTTCTTTCAATACTGTTTCATTTTTCAGATCTCTATTCTGTATGTTCTGTTAATGAAGTAAAGCACGCAAATATTGCTCAGAAGATTTGCATACATGCTTGACACCAGCATCTAGTCCCTTTTGCTGTCTCTTTATCCTTCAGAATCTCTCACTGCTGCTCATGACTATTACCTTTGAAAAAGTGGGAACTGAATATATGGCTGTGTTTCCTGCTCCCAGGATGCTGGTGTTTTCATTGTTTGAGCCTTTCCCATGGGGTAATCCTTCTGTCTGAAGAGCTTTGAAATTAATGACAAAGCAATAGAGATGCCAGAGGGCTTCATTTGAGTGCTGAGCTTCAGGATCTCTGTCATGAAAGACAAAATCCCCAAGCAGACAACAAAGTAATAAACTGCTCACCAACTGCATCCCTTGTAAACTGCATCAAACAGAATATCTTTGGGTGGACAGTTCATTTATGGCCAAGATAACAAGAAACATTGTTGTCTTTCCCCTTCAAAAGCAGATTTTACATAAACTTTTACTATTTTCTCTGCGTGCAGGAGAGAATTATCCATGATTATTGCTTATGCAAATATTTTACATGGTAATACTTGACCTAGACAACAATACTTCCATCTTGCCTTGCTTTCCCTATCCCCTGAAGTAGAGGTCATCACTTCTATTGCTAGCATCATTATGAGCATACTTCCTGTGGGACCTAGAGATTATGAGACCAGTCTTTGATTAGAGTTACAAGTTTGTGTTACACATCATAGTCACAGGGCACAGATCACTAATCCAAGGCAAATGTGACCAGGAGATGTGAATGTGTTTAGGCTAACATTTTAAATTTTATCAGGAATTATCTGGTCTTGCATGTCCAGATCCAGGCTGGGACAAAGGCACAAAACAAACTTGAGCTCCTTATCAGACACTGTAGATAATTTGACAGTGCATTAATGTTGGCATGTGCTTACATCATGACCTGGATCATATTTGTGCTCATGGTTGTGCAGGGTGAGGGGGAGCACAGAGTGGGAAACTCCAGTCTGTTCATGCAAGGAGGAGCAACTTCAGCAGGTGGGAAGGAGAATATTCTCCCTAGTCCTAAACCATATTGGCTCAATTCAAGTCTTCCCAGAGTAGTTTGGCACACCAAATTTTTTCTCTTTCAGTGGTTTTAGGAACTAGAAAATACTCACAAAAAACAAAAGACAGCAGCAGTCAGCAGCTGGAAACAGCTGGCTCTCCCAAATGTTTCTCAGTAACACACTGTCTGCTGGCTCTGCTGAGTATCATTGAGAACGTGTCTGTCTTTGGTTCCACTGCCTTTGTTGATGACCCTGCTCTATTTCAGAGTTTTTCTCAGAACTGAGCATATAGGCATAGAGACGCACAGAAGGAGAACTGGATCAAGTATTTCATACCTTCCTCCATGTGTTTTGTTAGGAGGGACAGAAGGTTATGCCTCTCTAGCGCTAAAGTCTTTAACTGCAAATGATGGATCAAGACAAATCCCAGAGGAAGGAATAATAGAGGGAAATAATCAAATTTCATATTTAGAGCGAGACTCAGAATGCACAGCTGTCTTCATCAGGATCTGATGGTTACTTTAGGAAAGTTGTATTCCCGGCTTTGGCAGTTCTTCAGATTTATACAGAGCATTTAGTTATTTCATACAGGGCTTTGATTCTGCTGTTCAGGATAAGTCCATTTGTGCATGGAGGTCTGCTTGTGTGATATAGAAATGCAAAGAAAAGTGAACTTGACTGCACTTTTTTATGCATCTCAGAAGTATTTGACTTGTCTGACTAGTCAACAACCATCAGAAAACATAAATGGGTTATGATAAAATAAAACACTTTTCCATCAGCATTTCTTTGCAGGTTTTTCTGGCCATGGAAGAGCATTTTTACTCTGGGAAACAGAAAAAGAAATTTCTAATTCTTTTTATTTATTTTTAATTTAAACCTTTTGGACAAAATATTTCACATATCTCAGTGTCCATCATATATAAGACCAATTTCTTACTGCATGTGTATCTTTTCTGCTAGGTGAATTTAATTAACACCTCACATATTTGAATTTGATAGGTTACCTTAAAAGTCACATGGTGATTATAGAATTTCATTTGATGGGAGTAAGAAGTTTGGTATGTACAAAAAAAATCAAGCAATTCCCTATTTCCCTCACAAGAGCTGATGAAATCACTCCCTGTTCTGGTCTTCACCAATGGACTGGCTGCCATATACTGAGCCAGTGTTCTTGGCACCACTTTTATAGGGCCATCAGTTGATGGATTTCAGCTGGCAATGTTTTAGGGCTGGGTTAGACACCTGGAGCAGAAAATTTTATCCAAATATAAAATAGGCATCTTCCCTCTTGCACACCCCCTGCCAATGATTTAAAAAAATGCTTTATCAGTTTGGGTTCGACAAAAGAGAGAGAGACAGAGATGTTAATTTTTGTTTTATACAAGACTGAATAGTTAATTGAAGTGATAAGGTGCAAAGCTTGAGTGTGTGTCATGGCAATCATACAAGTTCAGCTGACCTTGGCCTTTCATTTGCTAGTGAATTCCAAAATTAGACTAGGTTCTGAGCACTCAAAACCCCCTATCCTAGCTCCATGTGAGAATTCATTTGGATTTGACCCAAGGTAAGGCTCCAGCTGTGCCTCCCTATTCCCATCAGACAGGAAACTCAGAAATCTCAGTTAAACTAGAGCAAGCACAATCTAAACTATATCATAGTTATATATTAAAAGCTTTGTCTTTGCAAAGAGATTTATTTTATTAACCAAGCAAGATCAATTAGTCTTGTATGAAACGTTTTCCTGTCGTCTATAAAGTGCCTTTGTCTTCTGCAGAGATGTAGATTAAGCACATCAACATAGGCTCTCTCCTTGAAGCTGTACTATGTAAAGGAACAATTCTGTAATACATTTAAGGCAAATTACCTGTCAAACTTTCCTTTGGCTTTTTGCACCATTTCGTGATTTCAGAAAAAGAAACATTTCAAATTCTGTGCATAATGGTAAAAATTCCATTCTGTCATTCTAAAATTATCTGTGGCCATGGTAAGTATTACCACGTGTAGGAGGAAACATCAACCGCAGCCAGAGTCAGTACAACAATATCTGAGGTGGGGTGGTGTTTGGACAGATGGAATAAACCAAAAAAAGAAGAGGCAGGGAACTAAACATTTTAGGAGAGGCTGCTCTACCAGCAATGAAGTCTGTCACGAACACATCTTTCAAAGGAACTGGTTGCAAGATTCAGCAGGAAAGAAAGAAAAAAAAAAAAAAAAAGACACATGGATAATACAGATAAACATTCAAAGCAAACTTTACAGTCCTGGGAAGTTTCCTTGCCTTGAAACTCCAAGGGCACAGTCCTATTTGTATTTTCAAATAGAAAAGACAGCTCTTTCACCTCAGACAAGCTGCAGAGTATGCATCTCACCACCTGCTGCAACTGCCTGCTGGACAGTTGCCACAGTGCAATTGTTGTCTTATTTGTGTACCACGGAAACACCATGTGGTTCCCAATGGGTTTTCCATACAAGATATTCCGTTGGTGCATGCCTTGCCATTATTAAAGCTGTGATTCCTCAGTTTCCAGCTGTTCTGCAGTTCCACCCTTGCTTTCAGGGCTTAATAACTCTGTCTCAAAAAAAGTCTTCACAGGGTCAGTTTTAGCAAATAAAGTCTCAACACAAGTAAACACTGCAACATGAACTTTAAATTATCATCATGTTTATTTTCCATTATTTGGATTAAGTATTTATTGTTTCTACAGTCCTAAAGAAGCAAGTCCGAATTTTAAATTGTGAGCTTTACTTTTACAAAATGACCCGTGGTAAGCATGTAAAAAAAATATGAGTTCTTCTCATATAGTGTTGTAACTTCCTTTTATTTATTATGGGACTTATTATGTACATTGCTATCTCAACAAAGAATTTTCTGTTCTGAAGTTCTGTTAGGGTTAGTCACTTGCAACAGCAGCAATATTATACTAAAATACATATTACTGCATGTAGGTTTGGATTTATATACACATTGTTCTCCTCCTCTAAAATTTGTTTTGTTGCCCTAATTATCATCAAACTGTCTATACCACAGCATTCCCATGTGTATTGTGGTCATGTCTCTATTGCCCCTTGACCCTTGAATTGCTGTCTGGCAAAAAGAAGTACATTTCACAGCTCCATAAATGTTTCATAAAACTCAGTGGTTAGGTATTATAGCTTTATAGTTTGTTTTTTTTTTAATTTAATTTCTTACAATTATCTTCAAACACTGATCTTATATTTACATATAATTCAGGAAGATACCTGCATCTGTTCAAAAGAAATCTCATTGAATGAATAAATTACAAGGATATATTTCTGACACCTCATAACTTATAGGGAATGAATGTCTGATGCATATATAGAAGCAGTTATGATTTTTTCCATAGAAATACAGGTTCCTTAGACATGTAAGGAAAATTGTACAGAGCCTGCAAGAAGGATGTAGACATCCAAATTTACAAGAGCAGATTGTGACAGGGGGGAATGGATTCAAACTGAAAGAGATTAGGTGTAGATTAGGTATCAGAAAAAATCATTACTGTGAGGGCAGTGAGGCACTGGAACAGGCTGCCCAAATGAATTGTGGACGCTCCATCTCTGGAAAAGGCTCTGGGCAGCCTGCTCTAGTGAAAGGTGTCACTGCCCATGGCATGGGGGCTGGAACTGGATTGTCTTTAAGGTCCCTAAATAAAAATGTTTTCTGTATTTAACATTAATTCATCAATAAACTGGAATTTTTATTATAAAAATATTAGATAATGAAAACTATTGAACATTTGTTCTGTGTTCTGGTCTGTTTGAACTTAAAATTTCACCCTATACCTATAGACATCCTTTGAGTAAGGCCCTAGATATTTTCTGTCAATTGTCACAGGATTTTGCTTTTGCTCTCTGACTAGTAGAGCCAAGCTCTACAGCTGTTCCACCCACAGTGAATTTTGGTTCCCTGTTTATTGGAACACATTTTGAGACAAAACCATTACTTACAGATTTGAAGTCTGCTGTCTGAAAACATTCATATGAACAAAAGTTTTCTCAGATTATTCACAAATGTTAGTGTACAATAAAACTCTCTACATAGACTGAAGCCACACCCAGAATCTATTTAGGCTGAAATGCTTCTTAAAAATTCTTTGTACTATTTCTCAACTTCTAATTCAGCATATTGTGTTTCTTCTCTCTTTTCTATGCTCTTACTTAATCTATGTGTTTTATTAACAACATAGTTCATCTTAAAATGGTTTCTTCTTTTGAACCATTTTGTGTTTTGCTATTTAGATCTGCCAAGTATAAATGCATTGAAAAGAAATTGCAGCAAATGTAAGGAGGAGAAAGGTGTGACTTTTAGACTCAGGTTTATATGATAATGAAGCTTGAAAGGAAATCACATACATTTTTCCTAGATATCATCCTGTCTATATCAGCTCTTTCATATTCCATCAGTCTCATTTACATTTACAGAAGTCATATAAAAAGGGGTGGAAAGATTTCCTGCACATCATGCAGGTAACAGCCTACTGTTGTGTTTCGTGGACTACATATCACTGAGAATAATTTAAAATAAGTTTAAATTAAAGTAGGAACAAGACATAAGACCTTAATTAACCAACATCTGGATGGCATCAAGATGAGAGGAATTTTCCCCCTTTAACAAAAATGTTTAATATCATCAGTAAATAGAAAATAGCAGGTTTAAGTTTTCTTGATTTTTTTTTTTATTCAGATTGAGTATTTTCAAGTTCTCTATAAAAAGCATTCCATTCTTTATGTTTCAGTTTATTTTTCAGCATTCCTTCCCTACATGGGGAACATGGAAGTATTTAAGTTAAATAATTATCAAAATTTTAAAGAATATTGTAGATATATATATAACAATGAAACACCCTCTGTTTCCTCAAGCTATCTTTCTACTCATTAATTTTTTTTGAGTTTATTTATTTCCAATATATTTGCTTTAAACTAGATGTACTCAGAGCTAAATACATCCAGATTATCCCCACTGGCATAAAGTATAAATAACAGCTATAAGCATTGATCCTTGCTGTTATTTTTAAGAGGTTGAGAATCATGTCTGATAAAGATATTTTACTTTACTAGTTTATCTTGGGGTTTTAGTTTCCTTTTAATTTTGCCCTCAGGACAAGTTAAGAAGATTTCCATTTTTTTCCCATTTTAAACTCCAGGCTTTAATTAATTAATTTTAGACCCCATTTCTTATGTATCTTTGCTCAGCAGACAAACATATATCTAAATTCCACTACTTGGGAAAAGGCTGTTACTGTGAATATGAACTTGAGGCTTGGTTCTGGCTAAGCATCCAAGGGTGGACAAGAGCCAGAATATCCTTAAGGGTACATGAAAAGCATAATCATATATTGTTCATATATTGTATGGAGCATCTGCCATAATACAGTCCCCATCTGGGTGTTTTTATGTGCCATCAAAGAACAAAAAAAAAAAAAAAAAAAAAAGAAAGCAAAACTATTTGACAAGTATCAGTTCCATGCAGTCACAGAACACAGATATGGTGTCCAGAGTAATGAACATGACAGGGTTCATTCACAGATGATCATCTCAGGTTATTGCCAACTACTTTGTCAGGGGAATAGGTGGGTTATAAAGTTTTACTTCAAACCAGATGTCATGACTTTTCCTCCCAAAACTTATATTCTTCTGTCAAAAACAAAGAAAACACTAGAAATCAGTGATCACATAGATGTTAGGCTTAAATTTGATAGTCTCCATGACCTGGAATTTACTTGTGAAATTTGCATACATTGTAATTTTTCCATCTGAAATTGAAAATGAGGCAACCAAAAAATTTCTGTGTCTGAGATGACAGTGTGGAGTAAGGGCAGCTATATTTGAAGGATGTTTATATTTAATGAGTGCATACCTGCCAATGTATTAAAGCCAAATTATGTGGGACCAAGCTTAAAGAGAGGAGGTGTGCACAAGATGTTTGTGTAAGACATCTAAAATATTCTTGACCATCTTTTAAGCTGTTGAAGCAACTTTATTCAAATTCTCAGTATCATTACCGATCATTTGACAGATTTTGTTAATAATTCTAAACAATAAAAGGGTTCTTATTTTTTAAGGGTAAACACTTTCAGTCTGAGTAGAGCACCATTCCACAATACTAAACATTGACACCAGAGAAAAATGGAGCCATCCTGAATTACTTTATCCAAGCATCTTGCAAAACTACCCTGAAAGCTTCAGGAGCAATGATGGTGATGGTGTCTATGGATTCCTTGCTCCAATTCATTTGGAAGTACTGCCAGAAATACCTAGGTGCTCCCATGTTTGTTTCTGCACTAGAACTCATCCAGGAGCTGCTTCACAAGAAAGAAAAAGACAACTCAACGTGAAAGGGAATCACTGGCCATAGAAATGCAGACTTAACATTTTCATCAATGTTAAATAAAATTATTATCTTTGGGGGAAACAATAAATTATTATTATTAATCATCTCCCCTCTCCTTTTGGTCTAAACCACATTCTTTAGGAGTGAGTAATTATTCTTCTAGTAAAAGGTAAATTTAAAATTTGTTTGTCTTATGTAAGCCATGTGAGAGATCAGATGTGAAAGATAAAGATTATACAAGAGTCCAAGAAGTGTAAACAAAAAACTTGTTTTTTGAAACAAGTACAAATACTGTGAGCAATACTAGCAGTAACAATACAAAAATTTTTAAGGCAACTGTTTGTTTCTAAACAGTTTATGTGTCTTGAGCCAACTCCATTCCTTGTGTATACATACTCACACAGACTTGTTCTAAAAAATAGTAAAGCCATTGCTAGGAAAGGCTCCACAGCAGACTCCTGATGAGGACCATTATGCAGTATAGTTTGACCCTCTGTGCTAACTTTTTGACTAGAGATATGATCATTACTTTTTTTAACATGAAAATGTCTTCAAAGCAAATTTTCTAGGCTATAAATTCACAAATGTTTACCAGATAAATGAAAAAATTCAGAAGTAGGTTTGTTAAGTAACAAATAGCGCATGTCACTGTATGTCAACATGCTGTATGCCAAGCCAGAAATTTTAATAATTTTTCAGACTTATTTAAAAAGAAATTATGCACATTTATGCCAAGATTTAATCAGAGTAAACAAAGCCACACACATAAAGTACAAATATGCATAAGGATCCTATTCACATGGATCTTCATATGAATTCTTTTAAAGAGGCAGTGTCATGGTCACAGCTTCTTCACAAATTTCCTGGGCCTGGTCTTAACACCAGTGATCCACTGACCTCTGAATGGATCTACCTTAACTGTGTACATGGTGATGAAAACAGCAGTAAACTTGGCTGTGACATGAGGCAAATGGATCATAGAGAAGACCTATAAAATTCATGGTATACCAAAAATGAATGGATGTGAATCTGGATTTTAGGCTGTGCTGGGTAAATTTGTCCCCCTGAGGACAGTTTTTAAATATTTAATTTAACTCTAAGACAAAGAAGGGCTGTGTCCTGGGGTGACGTTATGATGATTGTATCCCCATTCATCTGTTCTGTGCCTTTAAGACCGGCTCTGAGAGTGGAAGTTTTGTTTGGGTTTCTCTTATCAGGGACACAGAGATGGGCAGTACATAGGGCTGTTTTGGCTTCTTGCTTTTCAGCTTGCTGCTTTGCTTGCTTGCTTTCCTGCTCTTGCTTTTGCTTCTGCCTATTAGCTAGTTTAGCTAAACAGTCCACATTCCTTCCCGGACTGTTTCTCCTCTCCTGCTCCTGTGACCATCTCGAACCTGCTCCGGACTGGGACTGGGAGCACCGAGGGTTTGGCTGCAGCAGCTGGCCCAGCGCCGGAGGGACTGAGAACAGAGCAACCACCCCCGAAAGAGACTTTCTATTTTGTTATCTTTCTCAGAGCGGTGTCAGCTGGTATTGTTCATTTTGTGTGCTGAGGGGTGCTGTGCCAGTCAAATAAACAGGTCCTTTCCACCTCTCTCCAAGGAATTTTTTCCCGAACTGGTTGGTGGGAGGGGCCGGGTGGGTTTTGCTTTCTGGAGGGGCCCTCCTTTGCAGATTCTTTAACAAATTTGCCCTAAAACAGGACAGGCTGTAATTACAAGCAGAGCATACTAGAACTGCAACCAAGTTTCTGCTCTAGTGGAAGCAAAAGTAAAATTCCATTAATGTAACCTACAGAACTATACAATACATATTGGTCATTAGTACATACGCCTAAAAAATTAGCTGACAGATTGAAAATATGTGAAGTTACAGCTGTAACTGACTTCTCTGTACCAGGATAAGCAGCTCCTATGTAAGAGATAGGGAAGAAAAGAAATGATCTGACATTAAATAAGAAAAAGGACCTCTTTCCCCACACTGATAGCAAGATGAACTGAGCTGTCTCTAAACATAACAGAAAATGTCACAGTGATATAAGCTAAGATAGGTCTCAAGTGAAAAAAAAATTATTAATTGTTCATTGTTTGGGAGTTAAGGCAAGTTACTTAGTCTAATTCAACACCTTTGAAACAATAATATATTAGGACCCAAGATGCCCCAAAGAACCTGGTCCTTGGCACTCACCCCAGACTCATGAACTGCACCAGCATGCCAGGACAACAACTCCTAGAGAAGTAAAACTTAAGCTGTCCCAGCTGATATTCAGTCTTCCTCTTTCTCTGTTAGAAAAGACTTGAAAGTAATTACATATGGTCTAAAAGCAGCATGGGGAGCATTTTTAGTCGCATCAGATATCTGCCTTGCTAAAGTTCACAGAGATGGCTAAGTAACAATATTCACCTAAGAATTAGCCATTTTTTCCATTGTCATATTATTTCTTAATGTCAGTCCTTTAGTTCTATGGCAAAATAAAATATCTAGATCTGAACAGTCTCAATCTTCTCAGGCTGAAAAATCTATACTGCTGGGAGGAACTGTACCTTGCTTTCAACTTCAGATAGTTTTTAACTGAAAGTGCCTATGCATCTGCAACAAAACACTTTTACAAATAAAAATGTTTGAGGGACTGGTAGGGATCCTTAACGTGCATAAGAAGCCCAAAAAGCAGTGCAGGCATTCCCATAATCTCATGACAGTGTAGATGCATTACCAGGCAGGAACAGAATCATAGACTTCTTTGCTGGTCTATTAAATACACTTCTTTAATAACAGTGTCAAAAATAGACCTAAAATGACTACAGATTATATATGAAATGAATAAAATAACTTAATTAACTTTTCTAACTAGGTCATTGGAAAAAACTACACTTAATTTTTGTCATCAAAAGTGTTTGAACTTGGTCAAGGAAGACCATTGTAGAATTACTATTAGAACTCTGATACATCTGAATAGAAGGTAAAACCAGTAAGAAATGCACTCTAACCTTTTCCTTCTCTCCCCCTTCTTAAAACCTGATCTAGAACCACACTGTGTGGTCCCTAAAGTGTATAAAGAGACTTAATAGGTAGCGTGGCCAGTAGCACAGTGGAATGTCAGTGTGGATTTAGCTTAATGCACAACATCCTGGGCCTATCCAGTCTACAAACTGCTCCCAGACTAAGCCTATTACACTGTGGTGTATCTGGCTTAAAAAACCAAACCAAAACAAACCTGACCAAAACAGGAACACATAACATTCCACCAGCTTTTTTCATTACAGCAAGCTGCTGAAAGTTTTTATGTGCATGAATGAAAGGGGAAATGTCCTAACTCTGTCAAAAATTTTGAAAGGAATATTCAAGTCTCCTTTTCTCAACTTCATTTTTGTGGGAAGAAAAAAAGGCTTTCTCTCTCAGTCTCTTTCTGCCAGACAAGTTAATCCACTGAAAACCAGGTAATGAGAGGAATTAAAAATTTTTTGTTCTAATATGGAAATGAAATCTTATAGGTATTTTGAAACTTCTTTCTTGAAAAAAAAATTAATTAATTCTCTAATCTTTTTTAAAGTTGCTATGGCTTGTTTGACTTTCATTTCACTCTGCTCTGCCTTGCAAGGACACAAGAACTGATGGACTTTCTTCATTCAAGAGGTCAGATTTTCTTCCTTAGAATAAGAGCAAGAAATCTTAGTTTCTCTTATTGTTCCTAGGATATGGCATTGCATTTTAAATGCTAACCAGTAAAAGTGCTCATATGTAAGACTCCATGTGCTATGATCTTCTGTGATGTACTCAAGCCAAATTTCCACAATGTAATGGGACTGGAAAGGAGAGATGAAAGGTGCTGTTAGCAGCCTTTAGCTTTCCAAACTCTCCTGAAAAGGGTTTTCATATGAGATTCACTCAGCTGGCTAGACCCTAGAACACCATTCTTCCTTTTCAGTTAATACAAGAGTTGCTTCCTACCAGGTCTTGTCTGGGGCTTATTACCTGCATTAATCATCTCCTTACAAGGGAGACAGCAAGGGGGCATTTGGTTCCAAATCAGCAAATGGGTGATCTGCCATTCAAATAGGGGGATGAGCTGAGCCCAGAACTCAGCAAGTAATATGGTGGAGAATTGCTGATCTAGAAGAAGTCTGTAGTCATTGCAAATTTTAAAAAACCTTCCTAGAATTAACTTCACCCACTAGATCATATTAATCTGCAGCTTTTTAAGATCTTAAGTTAGGGGTTTTTTCCACTTTTCTTCTTTTATTATTTTATAGGGAAACAAACTCCTACTAAATATTTGTGTATGAGTTTGTTGTTAACTTCAGTGTGCATACAGACTTGTTGGGGTTTGAGCAAAAGGTTTTGCTTAGCAGGTTTTGCTTTTGGTGGGAGGATGAGGGAGGCAAGAAGAAAAGGGGAAACCCAGTAAAATGTACAACAGATCTGATGACCTGAAAATTGTAACCAATGGACAAACAAGAGAGAATAAATTCTGAACATGTGTTGGAGATAGAAAATCGCCTTCCCATCTGCTCTTTCATGTCCGCAACAAGCTAGAGATGTGTAATAAAGGAAACATCTGGGTTAGAAAATAAATTCCCAAATTAGATCACCACAAATCATTGGTTAATGAAACACTAGGCTCTCCTCAGTGTTGGAAAAAATTAATAATTTCCATCTAAATTGTGGGATAATCTTTTCTCAACTGAATGGAATGTTTTGCAATGTTTATTTGTTTTATTTGCATTTATTTCCTTTATCTAGCTAAACTCTTAAACAGATTGAATTAAATAGTAAATGCTAATAAGTTAATTTCACAGTGTGCTCCATGGAAGTTCACTTAAACAACTACAGATAATAAGATTTAATTTTAAAAGACTGTAATGGTAATGCTTAGGCACCTGCACATATCTCACAAATTCTGTATCATGGCAGTGAGAGTGTACATGTCAGTTCCTTACCTGTTGTAGTCTGTTTATAGAATCACAGAATCACAGAATGGGTCAGGTTGGGAGGGACCACAGTGGTCATCTGGTCCAACCTCCCTGCTCGAGCAGGACCATCCCAGAGCACATGGCACAGGAATGTGTCCAGACGATTCTTGAATATCTCTGGTGAGAGACACTCCACAATCTCTCTGGGCAGCCAGTTCCAGTGCATGGTCACCAGCACAGTAAAGGAGCTCTTCCTCTTGGTGAAACTTCTTGTGCCTCAGTTTCTGACCATTGGAGATTGTCTTGCTTGGCACTGCTGAGAAGAACATGGCTCCATTCTCTTGACACCCTTCTTTCAGATACTTCTATACTGATTCTTCTTTATGGATCTCCTCTCAGCTGTCTCTTCCTTAGGCTGAACAGGTCCAGTTCCCTCAGTCCTTCCTCATAAGAGAGATCTCTCTCTCAATCATCTTTGTTGCCCTCCACTGGACTTGCTCCAGGGGCTCCACATCTCTCAGGTTCTGGAGAGGCCAGTGCTGCACACAGCACTTCAGGGCTGAGCAGAGGGGCAGGATCTCCTTTGCCTGCTAGCAGTGTTGTTCCTGATGCCCCCTCACGATGCCCTTGGTCTTTTTGGCCACAATGGGCACTGTTGATGCATGGAAGGCTTGTTGCCCATCAGCACCCGTAGGTTTATGAGAGCTCAATCTGTCATGAAAATTCCCGTTGAACCTACTCTTGGAAACTTTAGGAACCGCAGTGCACTGTCTTACATATTTCCAGTTTGGAAGCAGCATAGACAAAGTTAAATTGCTCCATTTATTTCAAGTATTCCAAACCATGTGGTTAAACACAGAATACTCAAGTATCAATGAAATAGAAAACAAACTGTCATGAATGGCCCAAATAGCATAATAAAAGCAAAACTCCCCAGCAGTAGCTGTTCTTAAATATTTGTTTCAGATTCTTCATATGATATACATATTTTGTTTGCTAATCACTGCCGAACTTTTAATTGTGGTTGACTAGAATTGTTCATTGTTTGGGAGTTATTATTATTCTAATCTAATTATTTGGGAGTTATTTATTATTCTAATCATAGAATAATAAATAGAATAATAGTACATTAAAAAAAATCACAAATCACACTAGTAAAATTTACTATTAGCAGCAGATACCTCACTTCAGTGTTTTTTTATAGAATACCAAATTTACCATAGAAACTTTGCCAAAGTTTCTATCTAATTTATACCTCATTTCAGAGAAAAGACATATTTTTGAATTATTTCAGTGAGTTGCAGAGGCTACAAAAACTGTTCTGTCTCTCATACCATCTAAACCATCACAAAAATTTCAGAAGGCTATTGAATCTCTCCTTCAGTTATCTCTAAGGGAGGTAATTAGTGCTGATCTGGGACCAAAGTCCCAGATTGATTTTCTGCTGCTCTGAAGTAGCCAGGCAGTGAGTGATCAAATTAGATGCTTAACGACCAGTATTGTTCCACATCAAGGTTTATCATTAAAAGAACAGTACTAAAAGAAAACTGTGAAGGTGATAATCATAATAGCCATCTTGGGAATTTGCTTCAGTTAGGGAACTGGTCTATTGTCCCTATAATTAAAAAGCAGGTGCTTTAAAGACATTGAGGAAATGTCTCTTCTTTGTGCAGAATTTAATAACAGATACTATTGCGAAGAAAGAGGTGATGTTGGCATCTGGAGAATTTCATATATGAATTAATTAGTGATAGTGAGCTTTTTTTCTTTTTTTTTCTTTTTTTTCTTTTTTTCTTTTTTTTCTTTTTTTTGTTAAGGTTTGGGGAGGTATTTCTGTAGGTTAAGTCACAGCTACAATGTGAGAAGGCTTTGTAAAAGTAAAAAGATCGGTTATTTAAAAATTTAGTCAAGGAATGTACAAAAGAAAATTGAAAATTACTTTTGAAAAATCATGAAGTATTAAAAATATAATCCATGTAAACTGTCAAGCTAAAACTTTCTCCTGTAAAATGTTCTCCTAAATACGTATATATATATATATATATATATAACATAATTAACATATGCTTAGGCTTTTAAGGTTTCATATCTTGAAACCAAGATACCACAGCAAGACAAATATTCTGCCTGTGCACCTGACTTGCTAATAACAATAAAGTAAGCAGACACAAATCCACTAATATGTACACATAAGTTCACATGCTTTTCCTCCCTTTGTATGTCCTCTTGCTATTTTGAGTGCATAAAATCAAGCTTATATTAGGCTCTTCAGAACATATTATTTAGACCTGAAACTGACTATGATCTGTGGAATGAATTATCTAACTTAATAGACATGTCATTAGATTTCCATCTTGTAGTCATCATATTTGTGCCTAATTAAATGTTTATACTGTGTTTTTGGAATAGATGAAATTTCTGGAAAATAAATTAATATCCAGTTTATAAATAATTTTCCTTAACTCAGTTTTTTATTTCTTTCTCCTGTCTTACAAGATCAAAAATCTTGTCAAAAGAATTTCACTAGCTAAAAGTTCTTTCTTGAATTAAATTCAGGAAATGGTTTCTGGAAAAGGGAGCTGAAGGAGGGTTCCTTGTTTTGCTCTAGAAGTCACTATTGCCTATACCCATGCTGCTTAGACTTGGTGTTTCCAATCAAGATCAAGGGATGTTTCCTACTGTTTGGAGCTTGTATTAATTACTCTGTACATCTGTACCTCCCAAACAGAGGGCTCACATATGGATGTTTGTACAAGAGGCAAAAGTGGTGTGGTCTACAAATATTTTGGATGTGTAGTTGCATTGCTCTCAGTAGGTAGACTACTTTACACTCCTCCATAAACTCTGCCCAAGCAATCAGGATCAGACCACAAGGGATTGTTCTTCTGCCCTCACGGAACTTTGACGTCTGAACTTTGCATTTTTCTTAAAATGACAGCATTCTCTGGTGAGCAATTACACGAATTACTTTCACTGAACTGTTACAAAACCACTTTCTAATCTCAGCCCTACAGTGAGTTAGTCATCTCAGTGTTACAGATCATAAAATCCTTCTCATAATATTACAATCGAGTCTGGCTGACCTGGGACACAAAGGAAATGAACAGAAACATGTGCCTTATGTAATGGTTTCACATGTAATTAGTTTTCTATAAGTTGGATTTCAGCCACAATTTCATCATTTTCTCCATTTTTGTTGAATCCCTGTTGACATCTCAATAACTTTCTTCCACCACAGAGAGATGCTTGTACCCTGGCTGGCTGGTGAAGTATTAACAGTTTTCACAGGAGTTGTTGTATAGAAAAGTGTGCGTACTGTTGAACACAAAAGCAAATAAAAGGCAATTTTCTTCAAAATCAGAGATGTGCTAGAATCAATTTGTGCAACATTATATGAGCCAAATTCACCCAGGCTGGAATGGCTGCTCAACAGCAAAGAGAAGATGCAGTTCCTGGACCAGCAAGCAGCCCCACTGTGACAGAATCCACCTTCAATGGGGTAGCTGAGATTCAGTTTCTCCCTCCGCTTGGTCATCTGATGAAATTTAGTTTAACTGAGCTACAAGACACTGATATTATGATCACAGAACAATATGTCAATGCTGGGGTAAATGGGTTTCTCCCCTCTTTTCTTACTTGTTTTCCTGTTTTCCTCTTTTTCTCTCTCAAAAATTTCAAGTTGGTTTTTTTCATGATGTAGACGAAGAACTCAAAAAATATTCAGTTCTAGAGATATCTGTTCAACATCTTTGAAAGTATAAAGATTTTCCTGCCAACTATTTGATACTAAAATCAGAAGAAAAAAAGGAGAGGTTCATCAGAAAAGCCCCTAATATTCAACAAGTCTTTTATTTAATTTTTATTAATTTCATAACACAGGCCCAAGCATGTTTTAAGGCAAGGAGGGGAGACTGCTAAATAATCAAATTCAATGTTTTCTACACAGTTTTCCACAGATGTTTAAGGCAGTGCCAAAGCATATCTATTGATCAGACCAGCAGAAGAGAGTTAATGCTGCAAGATCAGACAGAGCAGAGCTATGCAGTTGCCGTGTGCCAAAACAATTTGCTGGGACACAGCATCACCTTAACAGAAAGGCAATTTCAGTTCCTGAAATAGCTTAGGCACTTCCTACAATGTTTCCTGGTATAGAAGGGGTCACAACCTGAGGAGCCTACAAATTTTGCATTCAGTAATAGAGAAGAGATAGTGATGCATAGAAAAGATAATTTGACTTGACCCACCAAAAAAGGTGTAAGAAAGAATCAGTTAAAAACTTCACTGTTTCTGTGTTACTAAGCAAAATGCAAGCATTAGGAACAGACCACCAACCAAAATGGAGAATATTTACACATCAGTCAGAGGCTGCATTCTGACTGCTCTGCAGTTTACTGGGAGGAGCTACTCCTGTCATCTCTAAGTTTGTGTAAGATTTCAATTAGCTTTCAGTACTTTAATAAATTCAATGTGAGATGCATCTGAAGTTCTTCCCCAGTCTCTGAAAAGTGCTTTGTAAGATGAAACAAGTGTCAAAGTGAGCGTTTAGGCTAATGAATATGTTTGAAAATTAAGGCTTTAAGTATGTAGAATAATAACATCACAGAACCGTAGAACAACAGAATAGTTTGGATTGGGACAACTTTTAAAGAAGATACTTAAATATCCACTAGCTCAGCAAGCCTGTCATGGGCAAGAAAACCTTTCACTAGACCAAGTTGCTCCAGACTTCATCCAACCTGGCCTTAAGCACTTCCAGGAATGGAATGTCCACAATTTCTCTAGGAAACCCTTTCCAGTGCCTTACCACACTCCCTGTAAAAAATGTCTTCCTTTACATCCAATTGAAATCCATCCTCTGTCAGTTTAAAACTGTTGTCCCTTGAACAAGCCCAGCTCTCTTAGCCCATTTCCATAGGATTTGTGCTCCACATCTCTGATCATCTTCATGGTCACTCTTTGAACCCAAAATATCCACAAATTTCCTGTGCTTAGGCCTCCAGAGCTGGACACAGATCCCATACTTCAGATGGGATTTTACAAGAGAGAAGGACACAATCACCTCTCTCATCCCACTGGGCACACTGCTCTTGATGCAGCCCAGGATAAAGTTGGATTTCTGCACTGCAAGTGCATATTGCTGATCCCTGTACAATATTTTTAGTCCACCAGTATCTCCAAGTTCTTCTCTGCAGGGCTACTTCAATTCATTCATCCCCAGCCTGTTTTGGTACTGTGATTGCCCCACACACAGGACCTTACATCAGCCTGGTTGAACTTCATCAGGTTTGCACAGGCCCACTCCTCAAACTTGTTAAATTCCCTCTGGAAGACATCCCTTCCCTCCAGCAAATGAGCTGCCCTGCTCAGATTGATTCTTTATCCAACCAAAGGAGGGTCACAAAGATCATGAGGGGTCAAGAGGGAAAGCCATATCTGGAGCAGATGAGGTCACTTTGTTTGTTCAGCCCAGAGAGAAGGCTGAGGGGACACCTCACTGCAGTCCACAACCTCCTTGTGAGGGGAAGAGGAGCAGAACTGATCTCTTTTCTGTGGTGACAAGAAAGGTATGAAACTGTGTCAGGAGAGATTTAGGTTGGATACCAGGAAAAGGTTCTTTATTGAGATTGTGGCTGGGCACTGGAATGGGCTCCCCAGGGAAGTGGTCACCACACTGGCCTGACAGACTTCAAGGGACATTTGGACAATGCTCTCAAGCACATGGTGTGAGCCTTGGGGTCCCCTTTGCAATGCTGGAGCTGGATTTCAATGATCAAATGTGAAACTAGTGTCTTGCAGTTTTATGCAATATACATCATGCAATTTTCATCCTGGAAATACTACACATGTGAGTTGTCCCACTGAAAGAATTTGTGATAAATGCTTTAAATAAACACTGCAGGATCTGAATTTGTATGTGTAAGATTCATCTGCTCTGATTGTCAAATATATACATGCTTGATCAAACACAAACTCATTTTCATCCTCATAGTAACTATGGCTTCTAGATAGTGTACAGAGATTTCTGTCAGAATATCTGCATAGATTTCATTTGTGCTTGCAGAGTGTGACTTACTAGTTTCTTAAGAGGCAATATTTTCTTTTTATCCCGATATTGACACAGTTTTGTTGCTTTTCTGAATCGAAGTAGCTAGTGGTTAATAATCAGAGGGTTTTTATCACGAAAACCTATCTTAGACTTGCCAAGTGGAAAAAGTACAAGCACTTTACTGAAGAGAGTTGAAATAAATGCTGCAGAACATTTCTGACCTGTATGTCTATCAAATGGAAGCTTCAAATGCCAATACAGAACATATCCTGTTTTTCCCACTGACTACATGGCAGTTCCTTTGTGGACCTGGCTGACATCTCTCCTCTGGATGGACTGATTTGTAGAAAACAGATTCAGAAGTCAATGCATATTTCAAGAAAACTATCAACTGTATTTATCCAATAGGCGAGTATAACCTAACAAAATGCTTTGAAATACAATTTTCTATAACATGTTTGACCACTTTTCCTTTTAAAGTTGAATGTTGAAATGAAGATAAATTACAAGTACTATTGCTATAATTCCATTGCATAACAGGTCTTATGGCTTAAAGGAAACATGTTACCATCAGAAATAAATGGAGATATCACAATGATTCAACATACAACAGGCTGGTTACACCTGTCACATTTAGTTTTTCCACAAATGCTAAACAGTAAGCCTAAACTGACCTGACAGTAACCCTCTAATCCACTTATCTTCTATAGATTAAAGTAGTTTGAATAAATGTCATATTTATTCATTTATATTGGCACATTTTTAAAAACTAGATTGAGAAATTATTTTATGAGAAGAAAAGAATTGCCTCGTAGCTTCCTTTTTTTCAGGGAAATCTTTACTCAATTAAACAGGGCATATTAAAGGCGAAGAAATAAGGTAGAAATTAACTTTTTCTGCCTGCAGTTTTTGTCATATGTGACATGGTCTGGTTTGTGTAGTAATATTTAAAAACTCTACATTTCAAAGATCTGTAGTGGCAGATGTGGTTATGTTTTTTAATTTATGTGCAGAACATGTTGTCTTGGTGAGTAGGAGATTTCCTGTCCAGATGATATATAAATAATCAAGGAAAAAATACAGGAAAGAAGCATTGTCTTCCTTTCCTGTGAGTTTTCTAGCAGACCTTACAATTCATCACAAGATGAGGAGAAGACAGTTAGCAGGGAAAACTTGCTGGTTCCAAGAAAACCCTTGGAGAGCCATAGCTCAAAATGACTTTTCATTCAGTCTACCAAACTCACTTAAAAATGTAAGAACTTAGAGGACTAATGACCCAGGTCAGAGAAAAAAATCTTCTTTTCCAAGAGGAAGGCATTCAGGTAGGTATACCACGATCCACGTTGCAGCAGTCTGAGGAATTTGGGCATACCTTCCTTTCTAACACAACATGGGCAGACAGTAATGTGAAATACATATATATGGTCTTTCTGAAAAGCCCTACATACTAGTGTGATTTCTTCTTAAAAATTAGATGAATAATAAACCAAGATATTTAAGAAATGGGAACAGAAGGGAATTTGGTATGTCATTTACTCCATCATCTGCAGATAATGTGATTCTCATCAGCATCTGTTTTACGTGTTTGTTTATGCATACTTTTATTGGGAATGACTTTATATACTTACTGGATAAATGATTCCACAGGCCTATGACATTTGGCAACAAAAATATTTTTTTTCTTTTCTCAATCTCACTTTCTGCAATACAGACTGCAGCATCCCATGAACTCTCCTCCCTTGGTCAATCCCCAGGCCCCCAGCCCTGGAAAACATCAGTAACTACTCACCATAGAGTTTGCCCTCCCAGGGGGGAAAACAGACTCCCCACGGCCTTGTGTCACAGCTTCCTTTGGTTTCCCCTTCCCCGGTCACTGGCCCGGCATCCCTGGGGGCCACTCCCCTTCCCCTGGAGGCCAGGCCCCTGCCCAGCCCTCAGCTCTGCCCCCAACCCTTCCCCTTCTTAAGCTGCTGCTCCACAGTGGTTCCTTCTCTTTCTAGCCTGGTTTCCTTTCAGCTACTGTGTTGCTCCACTGGAATAAAACCTTGCAAAAGAGCCTTTCTTGCCTTTATCGCTGAGCCAGCTGTAGTGAGTGTTGAGTGGAGGTTTGACTGCGTTGCCTGAATGTTCACTCAGCTTGCCTTTGGACAGGAGAGGCTTGTTGGGGACAGGGGATAGACAGAAGCACCTACCATTCTAACACCCACATTTTTAACAGACCTGTTATTTCTTGTTGGAGGAACATAAAAAGATTTTTTATTCCTTTCTGTATTCAGTTGATACATAGAAAAGGATTACTATGTTCCCTTTCATTTACTTGCTTTCTAACCTCAGCCGTCCATGTTCAGTCACCCTTCTGAAGCTCTTTTTTAATCCACAGTCTCATCATCATCAGTGTTCTTCTCTAATCACTCTGGTTTACATCCTTTCTTAATTACAGTACCCCAGATAACACTTAGTGCTCCAGCTGAGGCTTCAGGATCCTCAAGAAAATGTGAGGGATCACTTAATGTGTCATGCAGACAATATGCCTCCTAAAGTGCCTTTTGTACAACACCATTGTCTCGTGTTCTGATTGTCCTCCACAATGAGCTCAGTTCCTTTTTGTTGTTGATGTTAGAAAGCTGCTCCTTAGCCAGCTCCCTCCCACCCTGTGTAGGTGCAGAGGGCAGCTCCTAAAGAATACCTGGCCTCAAGGAAGCTGCCACCAGCTCAGGAACCCAGGAACTGCTGTGCAGACCCAGAAAACCACACTGACTCAAACACAAAGAGAATCAGGCTTTTCTACTGTGGGACAGGTAAAGGCTTGAAATCTAATGTCTCAAAGGATGCCATTAATGCAGAGCAAAGAGGGCAGTTAGTTCAGATTCCCCGGAGCCATGACATGGAAGGAAAGAACACAATAACTGAATTTACAACAGCAAACAGAAGCATGGAATTGATCCCTATGTTGGCAAACTTTTATATACTAAAGCAGCATGTAAGGACAAAAAGGGGATGAAGGACTTTGGGAACAGGGGGATAACTCTCTTGTCTGGAGCTTTCTCTTCACCAAAAGTTCATTTTTAATTCACTTAGTGGTGACATATTTACCACAAGAGGCATGGAGAGCTGCATTGCTCCTTTTCAACCCCCTCCATTACACACACAAACACATGCACATTGGCATAGGATGTGCTCCTCATCATGGAAGACAAACTCCCCCATTTCCAGTGGCTTCCTAATCATCACGTGGCCCTGTCACCATCCCTCTCCCTCTCATTAGTCCCTGTAGCTGAAGTTATTGTTTACATATGATTCTAACAACCTGTCCTTCAGAGGTGTAAAGTATATATTTTAAGTAATAGTGTTTCCTGCATCATGTCAGATTTAGTACTGATGGTCATGGCCAAAGGAGTGTTCGAACAGATGCAATTACAGTATTTTAGTTCTCTTTCCCTTTACCACTTTTTTCCTCCCTTCATATAATTTCTCTGTCCTGAATCTTGGTTCTCTGTGGAGCAGACAGGGAGAAGTGAACTTACAAGCCACTAAAGAACTGATTCAATGTGTAATGTATGTGTAATGGTATTTTTCAATATAAATTAAAATGGGGAGGGGGACAGATTGATGCCAAATGGTGAAGGCTGCAACTAGTAATGGAAGAATTATTTTCATACATTTAGGAGAAAGTGCTGAAGTGCTGAAGAGTTTTATAATCTGTTTTATAAAACATTAGACAATGTCCTTCTAGCATAAACCTGTCCAGCATAATTATTATATAAATTATTAATTTCTTGGCTGTTCTCAGCAAGTTAAAATAGAAGCCTCTTCTTTCCCTGTATGAAGAGTTGTGATTTCTGCCATTTCAGAGGGGAATGAACTCCTCCTTCTGCTCATTCCGTGATATGGCCTCCTCCAAGAAGCTCAGGGCCAAATAAAATGCAAGTGTTTTCTACTTGTGGTTCTTTTTCCCAGTGCTTGAAAGGGCTTCTGGGCCCTTCCTCTGCTGTTTCAAATTTGTAATGAACCCCTGCCAAAGCACAGGTCAGCAGTTTGCCGTATTTTTTTTTTACTTAATCCTCCTGACAGGCACAAGTCCAGCACCTCTTGAAGATCCTCATTAAGTACGTCTGCCCTGCTTCAGCCAGGTGAACACTGTGTTGATGAAATAACCCAGAGGAACTGCTTGGGCCCAGCTCTTTTTACTTACACAAAAATGCTGCTTCTACTAGTTTTGGCAGTGAAAGGTGTTGTTTCTCTGAAACTCCCCACTCACCAGGTGGACTGCAGCAGCTCCAGCAGCATTCCAGCCATCTTCTTTTGGAAAACAACACAGAAGACTGTCAATATACAGCTATGAGTCACTTGAGCATATACACTACTTTTATTGCTCCATTAATGATGTCTCAGTAAAAGACACTGGTGTTTTAATAAATAGCCTGCAAGATGTTGTAGCAAAACCCTTGCTACCATATGCATGAATATATTCTTATATCAGATGTAAGAGTTCAGAACTGCTCTTTCAGACAGAAGCCTTCGACCCTGTGAAAGTTCCAAAAGATCTGAGCAGGTAGAGCCAACACATGGCAGGTAGAGCTGTCTGTAAAATCCTTCATGGCTTCAGAAATAGCACATCAAAATCTCAGACTTGGCAAAAACTTGTGGTGTGCAAATACAACTTATTCTGTAACAAATGTTGGAGTGCTCATTCATCTTTCCTTCTTCAGCTAGCTGCTTATGTGAGTGTGAGAGAGGAAACTCTTGCAGTTTCATCTGTAGAACTCCTTTAGGGGATGGTCAAAGGTAATGTCCAAGTGCACATTTTTATATTTCCAGAGCATGATTATAGTGATTGCTACAAAGCAAGCATCGTGTTTCAAAGCTTCTCTTTCAAACAATATGTTAGAAACTTAGAGGCTTATGGCAGGTACAGAATCTCAAAGGGACTATTACAGTTCTTTTAATTATGGAGGTGATAGAAAGTAAATTTTCTGATCTTCCAGCATTTCCTTCAAATTTAAGGTGAGTGAGCTACTGTGGATCTAACTGCAACTGATTTAAAGTCTCAGTACCTGAGGATGGGGAAAAACATTAAGTTGTGGTCATAGAGCCAAAAAGATGTCATTGACATCAAACTGGTGCAACTGAAGTAGTTTTTCATGGAAAAGAGTTTTCTCCAGAATGCCTAACTGTATAATCCTACAGGAATAAAATGTATTTCCCCAAAACAGCTGTGACCTTTGATCACCTCTGTTCAGCCCTTCCACTCCCCACCAACAGGATAACACAACTCGAACTTTGCCTTAATTTTCAAAAGCCCATAATTACACCCTGGTAAGTTATTTACCTAATGCACCTTGACAAAGTAATACTTGGCCAAGAGGAAGACTCTCCCGAGCATGCAAAAAGCAATTTCCTTTCAACCACCAGTGGAATAAAATCCCCTAGAAATAACTACTGTCCAGGATACAAAGCCAAGCAAAAGAAGGTCCTTCTTTCTCATGGCTAGAGGTCCCTTCACCTTGACTGAATGCTGTAGGACATGGCTTATTTATTTTTCTAGATTTCCTGCCTAGTAAGACTCCCTCATTAGTGAGAGAAACCTACTGAGCAATGAAACAACTCCAAAAATGTTTTCCAATGTTTACTGGAAAAACTGGCCAGGAAATCATGGGCAGGAACTGCAGGGTGGCCTTCTGCACTAGCTCTGCCCTTCCCAGCAGGGCAGCTGGGTAAGCTTCTTTTTCATTCTGCTAATGAAACCCAGGTCAAATGTATCTTTTTGCAAGTCTGTCTGACACTGGACACCTAAGAAAAAAGGCCCAAGCACCTAAGCATTTTTAAATTCGTTAATGAAAATAACATGAGTGTGATCAGAACTTACACAAAGGTCTATCCTTTGATTCACAGAAAACTGAGTTATTTTCAGCAAAGTAATGAATAGTAGTTTTAAAAGGAGTGTCTGCATCTTCTGCAACAAATGCTACCGGACAGCCTTAAGATATCTTCCAAGAAAGAAGTGTACTTTTATATTTAAAAAATAAACAGGTCTGACTAACTAACCGGAAAACTGAAAATGTGTCATCTTTTTCAAGGAAATGCTGGATGCTGAAAATCCCAAGTTCTACATTTCAGTTTCTGCTACAGCTTTCTTCACCAGTTACTATTATTTAAACCCTTGTAAGACTCCCCCAGCAGAAGATAATTTAAAACACCTTCATTCTATGTACATGTAACAAAAAGATGAGTCATGCACTAAAAAGGCTACATTCTTCCTGAAAATTATGTTCTTGTATAATGAATATTTCACTTTTTCTGCCATGAAAACCAGAGACAACAACACTGCCTCCTACTACGGATTTTGAGGCTAGGACGCACAGTTCAGAAATATTTGGCAACTGCTTGATTTCTAAGGAGCAGGAAACTGGAGAAGCATAAAGTCTTAAATAGACTTTCCCTCCAGAGCAAAATAAGCATTGCAAAGAAATTATGTAGCACATGTAGCTGTTGCAAAATAAGCAATTGTAGAATTTTGGATATTTTTTTCCACATGAGCATTGAATAATCCAGTGACCTGAGGGCATTTTGGTAACTAACGCTACATTCCTTCACAAGTCATCACAGTAGGTTTTTTTATTAATAATGATATTACAATGTTCATTAAGTTACAGTAATGATGGAAATATCACTCTCTTGTACACCTTCACTGTTAGATCATCAGTTTGACAGTGAAATACCCCAGTTCCCAAACCAGCTCAGAAATATATGTATTTCAGTAGACATAAAAATTACTTGGTCCTTAACCAGGTCTCTCTGGCTTAACAACAGCCAAAATTTTACAGCAGATGCGTCTGTTATTAGAGATTTCTCTTTGCCAAATTGTTATTCTGGCTGGGATCAACCCCTTGGGTGTTGTGCTGGAAAGCTTGCCAGAATTAGGGGGCTTGTACTACATTTGGAACTTTATGTCTATTCCTTGGTTTTCATTTTTAGTTTGATCTTCTCTCCTGAAAAAGGTCACAGAAATTACAATGCAGTTACAGAATTACAACACACAATATTCATGCGACATACTTACATAACAATCATGTATTGTCAGAATGTTAATATTTCCAGTGCTCTAAATGGAATTCTGCAGGAGAAAGAAAGAGGTAGCAAACTTGTTCTCATGTACGTTAAGCTAAATGTAAATGGTCACTAAATGTAACAATATGGAAAGCAATTGTATAATAACCTACACAGTATTTTATCATTTTTGGTTTCTTTTCTTTGAATTGGGTTCTAATTCAAAATCTTTTAAATTCTCTACTATTTTTCTTTGCAAAATATTTCCATATTAATATCCTCCACATGGTAGCAAAGGGGCTGTAGGCCTGTGAAAAAGAAAGAAAAAGTGACTGATTGTATGTTCTCCAGCCAATCCAAAGCTTACAGAAGTTGATTCAATTTTTGTTTTGGCTTCTGTTGATTTTGGGATCAGTATCTATAGCAGGGTTTGAGAAACCATAAAACTTTATTTTAAATAGGAAATTATGAACTGCAAGTCAAACAATTTATTTGCAATAGAGAGAGAGAAAGAAGAGCAAGTGAGAGATTATTCTTCTTTTTGTGCTGTGGACTGTGGGGAAACAGCTCTATTCATAGTTTTACTTTAAAAATAACTTCATTGCCCACCTGAAAAAAAAAGATCATGATAATAAAGTAATTCTTATTGTTATTCTTATTGTTATTCACAAGAAGAAATGCTAAGAATATGAAGGCATCTCATACTTATAAGGCAATAAAATTATGAAGTCGCAAACACATTATAGTGTGGTTTAATAATTTAGAATTTCTGCCTTTTTGGTAATTCCCATAAAAATAATAATTTTAGACACCCAAAAGCCCTTTGGATCACACATGTATTTGAAATCTGAATTTCCATTGCATACTTAATTTATCCCAGCATTCCTTACTGAAAGCATTAAAAGCAAAACTTTAACTGGATCCCATTATCTGTTCAGTTCATCTCAGAGATTCTGTTCCTCCTTTGCTTTATCTGGCTGTATTTTCCAAGACCTGTTTCCCATTAAGAGGAGAGCTCCTGCCTTTGGAACAGCTACTGGAGGGCTTAAAAGTTCATTCCCGTGAAGAGTGATTCAAAGGCAGCTTCCTGTGTCTTAATGCACTCTTTCTTCCTCTTAAGACAGCAGTGGAGCGTAGATTTTCTCACCCCACATCAGACAGTGACTCCACATCTTGTCTCTGACAGCAGCCAGTTCTGGGTGCATCTGACACACACACACACACACACAATGGGCAGTCAGAGACACAGAGCCCATTGAGAACTTTGCCTGGACTGACACCATCAAGGAGCTGAATTTCATTTTAATGCTTGAGGGGTTTCTGCTCTTAAGATGGTAGCCTACAGTTCCATTGGTTACACATTTTTAAAATACTTTTAACCCAGTTGTTCTCAAGTTCATTAGAATTCCCAAACTACTATAATATAAGAGGTATCTTAGTTACCTCTTCCAGAACGTTGTGTTTTTCTTCAGTCTCACCTCATGTATCTATGTAAACAGGAAACAGGTCTAGTCTCTCTGATATTTTCCTTGTCTAAAAAAGTCTAAAGAAACCACTTTAGGTTTTTACAGCAATGTCATATGTCTTTGTATAATTTCATCTCCGTGTGTAAAAACACACAGTGTCTTTACAAAAACTGAGTATTTCAGCTAGAGGAATTTTATTTATTTATCCAGTAAGAATGTAATCTCTTCCATTTCACAAGCTGATTTAATTTCTTATGAAGTTTGTCTGGCATGAGACAAGTGGTTTTGTGAATCAGTTTGTTTCACAGTCTGAACTTTCTAGGGTTTTTAGGCATCAGAATTTTGATTGATTTTGAATGGTGGGTGTCACCACTTCATTATTCCATGAGCTTTGCCAGCTCTGAAAACCAACCAAACAAAATGCAAAATAAACTGTACCTTTCATAAGTCACTTTGTTGCTAATTATTGTGTAGCACTTTTCTCCTCAAGAAAACAATGTCTAAACCATTCCACATTTCTTCACATTTAATATTTTTTCCAAAGACAAGCTCTTTGGCAAAATGAAGGCTATAACTCCTGCATGTGATTTAAAGGATAAACAAAAAGTGGGGAAAAAAAATCTTCTGGTTCAATAAAATAATTCTGCCAGAGGAAAACCATAGCTAATGTCAGATTAGTGTGAAAACTACCTGGGCTGCTTGAGCCTTGTATTTCCTTGAGGCTGCCTTTCACAGATGGATGGTGGTCTCTCACCAGCAGCCTACCTCCCACTTTAACTCCTCATTTTTGAACAATGTTTCCTCTCCCTGCCCATAGCAACTTATTCACAGAAATACATAAATTATGTGGGTTACAAATCTTTAATTTTCTGAGTAATTGCAAATGAGAACCTAAAAGTGCAAGCTCAGTGCAGAACATCTCTCATGGCAGACACTTCCAACAGCTCCCCTCCATATAGTATGGAAATTACCCAAGCATTTCTGTATCTATTGCCCAAGAAAACACCTGACTTTTTTTTTTTTCAAACATTAATATTAATAATTTTTACAGTCCCTATTGTACATCCTAATAAAGGAAAAAATTTCATGACTGTCAATAGATCTGTGCCAAAATTATTTACTGAGAACCCTTTCTACATCAAAAGTTGTTGCAGGAAAGTTCATCTCCATAGGGGTTCCAAGGTGAAAGCACAGACAGCATCAAGGACACAGTGTGTAACAATACAGCCATGGCTACTGACTAATTCCACCATGCCACAAACTGTAACCTGTTCTAATCCCAGTACAGGCTTGGAAGCAAACACCAGTCTCTCAAGGGGACAATTGACACTATGACGTTTAGCAGCTATGCAGTTGGATATCTAATGTTTATAGTGGTTCCCAGCTACCCATTAAGAATGCATACATTTTTCTTCATTTATTATTTATTGAGCATGTGTATCTGTGTATTCATAAAGGATAAACATGTGTTGATCAAATCCAAAGTTAAGGCAGAGTTCCTCAGGATATTAGAGCCATCACTATCAGGGGTTGGTACTTGAAATATGGAAAAAACTATTCAACAACAATTTAACTACATCCAGTATTCATCAGTGGATTCAGAGACCTAACCTTACTATCATTCAGAAGATTGGCCTTGATATTTAATAGGCCTTTATTTTAGCATAATCTATATTTAAAAGCAGGATGGAAAAACAAAGTTTTGTGAAGATCTGAATTGTAACATACATTCTAATTTGTTCAAGTTAAATTTTAATTTGAAATAATAAAAAAAGGTTAATTTTTGTATATATATTTTTGTTGTGTTCTAAAATAGCAGCTGACTTAATTTTCCATACTTGAACTCCGACCATGGCCACTTTGGAGACTGCACTCAAAATGCACATAAACCTAAAATCTTAAACAAGCATTCAGTTATGCACTGGCTAACTTGATTTCCACACAAATTGCACTGGGTTCTGAAAAACACTGCCAGACTAAAATTAAAATAACAGAAATGAGGATTATTTTAGCAGTATTGCCTTTACAATAAAAATTTTTAGACTCTTAGTAGTAGAGATTAACATAGTACAAAATAATGCTCTTGGCCTTATAACAGAAGGGTCATATCTTGGATCATAATCTTTCTTTAGAGGAAAATCCTGCCTCTCAGAAACCAAATATGTAATAACTGTAACTTCGTATCTGACTTTTCTGACTGGTCCTGGTTCTCGTCATCCCCAAGTTGATATAATGTCTGGTCTTCATTTTCTAAGAAAAATATAAATGTTTCAAATTTTGTGGTTCTTCAGAGCAAAAGTGAAATGAAAGGAGTTACACCTTATCCAAACGTTCTCATGATGAGATACAGTAAAGAATACAGTGAAATTGTTGCCCAGAATTTTTAATAAAGGTTAGTTAGCTGTATGAAATTTAAGTCATATCTCAAAACTGAATCATAGATTTCATGCAGAGTTCATGAGTAATGCAGTAAAGTCCCTTTTTAAGGGCTTGCATCTACTTTTATGCAGCAGATTGGATTATAGCAAAGATTTTGTACAGCTCTAGCATTCACTGCTATTTTGTCTTCCAAAACCAAATTCCACAGCTGTCAGGAAAATACTATGCATTCAGCAAAGATCTGATTTTGGGAAGTAATGGACCCAGTGAAACACTAAATCTAGGTCCACACGGCACTGCACGGAGCTGGTTATGCATTTTAGCAGAGCTTTGAACTCTCATTCCAAATCATGTCCATCAAAATTCATTGTATTGGGAACGTGCTGGGATAAACTTTTTTTTTTTTTTTTGTAATTTGAGACTGCTGAATCCCTCATGATGAATATGAGACGCAGTCAGATGCCTCTCATCCCAAATGCTTTCCCCAGTGCCTGCATCTCCCTTTTTGTGGTGTAATGCCCACCACCCTTTCCCTCTTCTTTGTGACCTTCCCATTTGTCTGCCAAAACCCACCACAGCCACAGCCACGGCAGCCCATGTGCTCAGCAGCTGTGTCCTTGTGCATTTGGCACAATCTGCCAAATATTTATCTCATGGGTTGGTATTTATATGTCTTAATGTGTCCCCACTTTTCCAGTGTATGTGCAAAACTGAACGTCTTCAGCAGTTAAACAATGCTGTCTTTTAGCAGCATGTTGCATTCCTAATATATGTGCTGCTCTTTTCAATGAGAGGATTATTTGCTATTCAGTTTAAGAGTAAGCATTAATACTTTTCAAAGGCAGAAGAAACATTGGAATTCTGCTGTGTTTTTCCTATGTTTTTGGCTGGCTGTCTGCAATGGAGAGGGTGGCAGAAAATCCTAGCATGCCAGTGGCACTGTAACAATTTCCTCTGCAGCAATGGACTTCCACATGACATTCTGATGTGGAAGTAGTGACATTTCGCAACCGAAACATTCTTCTAAAATCAAAATTTGCTGTGCAGGTCTAACTAAGAAGTTAGGAAATGTACTGCTTCCTAACTTTGTTCCCAGTCTCACAAAACGTGCTTTGTAAAAAGGACATAGGTGGCAAAAGAGAAACAATGAGCAAGTTTCTGTGAAATTATCTTGATGTTAAAGTGACATCAGCACCTGAAATTACAAGAGTCACAGCTGAAAGTGTGAATCCTATCTAATGAAAATATAGGCCAAACTAAAAACTTTATCTTTAAATACAACCAGAGTGATATTTAAGTATCACAGACCCTTAAATTTTTCAGTCCTCTCCTGACATGTTTTTATTTTCCTCTCTATTATGCTGATTTAAATATTATAAAAATAATAGACTAAAATTTGTTCTGCTTTTACAGAGAAATTGCCATGTTCAGCAAGTCATGACTACAGAGACAGAAAAGTAACAGACATACATTCAGCAAGACAAAAGAAGCAATTCAAACTCACAGAAGGAAAACAAAGGCAGAAGTATCCCTATCAATTCAATGTTCATCAAATAATGTAAAGAAATTACAGGAAGTAGAACAACCATAGTACCAAAAACGCAACCATGAGGTCTAGAGAAGATGAAATGAAAAACTCAACAACACAAAAGTAACCTGTGAGCAACCAGTACAGTGAAATGTGTACACCAAATGAACAATTATCTACTTGTACTGTACATTGCTCAAAAACAATGTAACAATTTACAGAGGAAAATATTCCATTTGGATGTTACTGTCCCGTCAATCTAAGTATTAAAAATAGAAGATATCCATGAGCAGAATGCATAAATATCTGAAGATAAATTTTATAGATACAATGGTACAGAGGAAAATTTCCACAAGTTTTATGAGCAAGGTAGTTCTGGTAACACAAAAAAGACATGATGCTGAATAATTCCCAAAATTTGAAGAAAAATAAAACTATAAACAAATAAATAAACAAAAACCCCCAAACAAACCAAAAGAGAAAGAATAAATTGGGCTATCTCCAACTGGACTAGCAACTGACTGTATTTTTTCAGAATTATAATCTTGGACCTATATATGTGAAGCCTATATAAAGTCAGAATCCAATTTTTTTTTTTTCAGTGAATCAAGCTGTTTTACTCAATTCTCAACAGCTGCCAGAAGTCTCTGAATATGATACATTTTGTCTTGGATTTTTGTTTTGCTTTGTTTTAAAGATTTGTAAGTGTTTTCAATAGTATCCTTCTGTGACTTAAGTCTGCTACCCAGATACACCAGAAATGAGTGAACTCAAAACAGTAGGATGTTTTAGTGAATTGCATAAATCAAATATTTTGCACATAAGGAGTTCTCTTTATAACGCAAGCTGTTCCCCCTCCTGTTAGTATGTTCCCATTTCTAAATTTGTCAACAGCATGAATAAAATGTTGTGGACTCTGAGAGCTTTTAAGTTTGAGGTATCCAGAAACTTCCAGGCTCAGTGAATGATCCAGGCTGTGGATGAAGCATGTGCTCTTTGACCTATCTCAAAGGGACAGGGAATATCAGGAATATCCATGTATCACACAGAGGGGATGTCAGAGGCCCTTGATGGGGATGGGCTATGAGCAGGAGAAGTGAGGACTCCAGCCCTTTGCATGAGTCTCAGCTCCCTTGCAGACGTATTTTCCTCCACCAGGGCCTAGGAGTAATGCTCAAAGAATTCCCATCTCTTCCTTTTTGGATGCCCACTGGTGACTTCATCTAAATGGATGATTCACAGCAGCTTTCTTAAGAACTTGATGGAAAAAGAAGTTAGGTCAGATTTAGAAGTGTATGGAAATAAACATATTGAACAAACTGATAAATGGAATGTGCTAACAGCTCTCCTGAGTAGTGTGACAGTGACCTACTCCTCACACCTCCTGGGAAATGTGTGAGAGGCTTGGAATCATAGAATCATAGAATCATTAAGGCTGCAAAGATCTCTAAGATCCAACTGTTAACCCAGCACTGCCAAGTCCACCACTAAGCTATGTCTTTCAAATCCCTCCAGAGATGGTGACTCAACTGCCTCCCTGGACAGCCTGCTCCAACGCTTCACAACAGTTACAGTTTCCATTAGGAAATCTTTCCTAATATCTAATTTAAATCTCCCGTGCTGCAACATGAGGCCACTTTCTCTCAACCCTTCACTTGTTACTTGGAAGAAGAGACCAACCCTCACCAAACTACAAACTCCTTTCAGGGGCCTTCTTTTCTCCAGGGTAAAACCACACTGGCTCCCTTAGTCACTCCTTGTCAGGACTGTGCTCCAGACCCTTCACCAGTTCCATTACCCTTCTCCGGACCTGCTCCAGCACCTCAATGTCCTTCTTGTTGTGAGGTGCCCACAACCAAACATGGAACAGCATGAGGGGCAGCCTCACCAGTGCCGAGTACAGGGGGAGAATCACTGCCCTGCTCCTGTGGCCACACTATTGCTGAGACAGGCCAGGATGCCAGTGGCCTTCTTGGCCACCTGGGCACACTCCTGCCTCATGTTCAGACAGCTGTTGACAACATCCACTCCCATATAACATTCCTTGTGTTACCTCAGCACTGCTGTCCTTACAGCCTCTCTATTAATCAGAGTAAATGATTTGTAGATGCTAAATATGCTTCTTACATCTGCTCTTTACAGAATGCATGCAGACTGCAGGCAGAGACAGTGCTACAGAGGAAATGCAGATTTAGCTGCAGATAAAAACACAGAACTCTGACTAGAGCCCTGAAAAGCACATAAACTGCAGACTGAAGTGGCAAGAGAAGTACAATGGCAGGGAGTACAATTTATCTGTGTATGTGTGAAGAATTTAGGGGTGAGGATTTGTAATCCATGGAAAAGACAACTTTCTGAACCTTGCCACAGTCAGGGAAGAAGAAGGTATTGAACTGGGAAAGTAGGTGTAATGTCAGCAAAGATAGAGACAAGTCAAAGGACAGCTCTTTTTATTAAAGAGCTTCAGTCTGTGGGACTGAAGTACCTGACATGAGAAAATGGCAGGGAAGGGGGTAGAAAATGTCTGAATTAAAGGTCAGAAGAGATTCATTGAGATGGAACAGGAAAGGGGCACAATGGAGTTTGGTAGGAACAGAGCCAAAATGTAAATGAGATCATAAAAAATGTTTCTTTTCTGTCTGAAATGCATTGCCTTTTTTTAAAAGGAATGATAAGCCCTGAAAATCAAGAGGTTTTCTGCTTTTAGACTGAGAACTGAGCATCTTTAATTATCAATGCTGTATCTGTGCCTCCACGGCTTTTTCATTATCTTCTTGACTCTGTGCACATCAGTGGCTCACAAAAAGGATCACAAACACATTAGGCTTGAATTGAGAGGGAAAGTGGAGTTCCTGAATAACTTTCCACTTGGGGAACTGAAAATAAGCACCCAAGTGAGTTTTCAGAGGTACTTGATATCTTTTTATTTATTTTGTGAACACCAGCTTACAGCCTTGTCATTTGAATGGACTCACTGAGGGCTTTCCTGGACTCAAAAGCACTTTCACACTCAGATGGCAGTGATCCATGAGGGCACTGTGCATCAAGCTGAAATGCTGCCAGGTCTACAGAAGCATTAATAGTCATGAGAAACTAGAAATAGATATCACCTACCTGTATGGGTTATATCTAAACAGAATAAAATTTCCATCTTTAAAATAATTTTGGTTCCTGCACTTTTGAGGGACATTAATGAGATTTTTCATAATAAAAACTGGTATTTCTACATGTGCTTATGTTGCCTTCCCATTCAGAGGACAAACAAAAAGGAAGATGTCCTCCCACCTCACCAATTTCTCCTCATTTCTGGATGAGCAGTATTTTTCATTTCAGGAAAAGGAAGTATGAATGAAGATGTTATGCTGAACGCAGCAGAGAGCAAGGAAATGTAAATATTATTCTGGAATTTGCCAAGAGTTACATGCATCACCACTTGGCTGCTGCCACTCTCATGTAGGTGAGCTTCATAAAGTCTCTTTTATGGTTCATGGGTACGATTTTGTATGAATATCACTGAAACAAATCACATTCCAAGGCAAGGCTTTGATGATCAGCACAAAATCCAAATGAACCATTTCTTAGATAGAAATGTATCACTGAAGCAGATTGTTGAAGTTGTTTAAGTTTGGCTTGAGCAAAGTGCCCTTGCAAGACAAGCAGCCAGGGATACCTTGTGCGGTACAATGCATGTCCAACACTTGCGAAGATACATTAATGGCAGTGATGTGTGTAAAGCTCAGGGGTGGCCTTGGCTAACAGGACTGTGTCTGTTCAGACCTTTCACACAACCACAGAATCACAGAATGGTCTGGGTTGGAAGTGACGTTTAAGATTATCTAATTCCAACCCCCCTATGCTTGTCAGGGACATCTCCCACTAGACCAGGTTGTTTAACAACCCATCCGACCTGTCTTTGAACACTTCCAGGGATGAGACATCTAAAGCTTCATTGGGTGGCATCTTTCAATGTCTCACCACCCTCTCAGTTAAGAATTTCTTCCTTATTTCTTATATAAATCAACTCACTTTCAGTTCTTTAGTAATACATTAGATCTAATTCTGCAGAAGATGAGTACTTTTCAGTGCTAGACTATAGTCTGGCCAAAATAACACAAACCTTAAATATGTCCAATTATTTTAAGTGACTTTTTTTCTGGCATGTAGCTGAAATACTTTTTAAACACCTGTGTCTTAAAATATATAGGTGAACATACATTTAAGTCATGTTGCTCAATTTGCAAATTGCTTTACCATGTGATAAACCATGCCAAACAGAAATCCAAATGTCATCATTTTTTCAAAATTCCCATCAAAGGAAATAGAAAAATATTAGTCAATGATGAAATCCAAATACTAGCATTCTGTCATGTTAGCAGAGCCAAATGAGTGAGCATAAGAAATAAAATAAGTAAATGAAACAGTCTTTTCCAATATTTTTCTGCTTTTGCAGTTCAGTTCTTTCAAATTTATATTAGCTTATCCTTTCAAACCCATTCCTGACCACTGCATAGGCATTTTTTCTCTAGATAAAATTAATTAATTCTGAATGGCATTTCAACAGCTTTTGAGCAGATGTTTTTAGTTTTAAGTGGACCCTGCAGACTCAAAACTAATTTGCTGAATTTTTTCACCACAGAAAGGAAGTTAATGAGTGTCTACTACCACATTCCTTTCACCTTCAGTCAACTTACTGTTTTACAGTGTTTTTAGTGCCCATGTAACAGCAGTCTCATATTTTAAAAACTTCAAAATCTAGTAACAATTCACTTTGATATATTGCATAAAAATTATTGTTTGCAGGGTTTTTTCTTTAGAATATGCTAAACCTTGTATAATATCATTTTATCTGAATGACAGAAAAAAATTTTTGGCATAAATTTTATTCAAATTTTTGGGGTTTTTTTGCTTTAAAATAACTGAGAGACAGCTCTGCCAGGTAGGCACTTGGAAGTCATATTATTTTCTGCTTCAGTAATTGGACCAAATGATAAAATAATTGAGTCTACAAATGACCTTTTAAAGTATTCCTGTAAAAGAGATCAGTCCTTATAATACATTTAGACCAACAGTTAGTATTTTATTTAATTCATGCAGAGTCCATACATCTGCTGATTTAAAGGCATACATTTTATTTTTTGTAAAATTGTAGCATCACTGGATTTCCCTTCACTCAAAAGGAATTCTGATTTCTACATCTCAGGGACTTGATTTTGATCCAAAATGAGAATCTGTCCCACACCCAGAATATTCACTGAAGGGAAAAAACAAACAAACAAGCAAAACAAAACAAAAGGCCATGCAGAAAAAAAACCCTACGAATTTTCACCTGACTTTTAGCTACACGTGAGATGATTTAATTTGGCTCTTTGGCCAAATTGTGAAGACTGCTGCCCTCTGATGCCTCTTTGGTAGGTGCGATAGAGATGATAATCCATCCTAATTCTAGTGAATAAACAGCACAGTGCTCATTGTGCTGCGCCTTGTAGATGTACCTACAGCAGATAATAAAATTCAGATGCCTAACTGGAAAAAACCAATCTGCTGGGAATGGCCACCCACAGTATGAGGACATTGAGACACAGGCTTCTGTCAAAATTAGTACAACACTTTGGCCAGAGTATCCAGGACTGAGAGGAAAGTCTAAGGAACTGAGCACTTCTTTTCCCAATGTAGGTCATTACTGATGAACAGAAAAGCAGTAATTTATACTCTAGTCAGTACTAATATTACATTTATCCAGTAGATAACACAAATCCTGCAACTCTGTTTAACTGTGTGTGGCACTTGCTCACTTCTTCCCTGCATGGGTAGAAAACTAATTGACATATCAGCACTGAAGGATTGCCCTTCATATAAAGCTGTAAATCTGATATTTAAAAATACCACAAAAAAGACAATACACCAGGAGTATGAAAGAAAAGTTTTAAAAATACATGCTATGCATAAAAACCATAAGCAACAACAGCAAAGTGTTTTCAGAAAGCAAGGATACTTGAAAAATATTTGAGCAAATGTATGGGCATGCAGGTTACATAAGGATCTACCCTCCATCTATGATCTTCTTCAGTCTCAGAGATTTTTTTAAGGATATTTCTCTGGTTACCATAAGTAAAAAATAATTGAAATCCCATAGTTAAAATCTGAGTCCCTATTCTGATAAATTTATTCCAGTTGGATTCTGTCCTGCTCTTCGGTTAACTTTCAGTATTTCCTGTGAGACTGCTCATAAGGTAAAGGTCTCCTGACTAGATCTGGAGATCTAAAAGCAGAGCCAAACTTCCACATGGGTTGGCAGGTCTTGTTCTGTGAGAATATCAGTGTCTTTTGAGGCAGTATCAATTACAAGTTGCAGCTCTTCATCAGGTTGTGCAGGTTTTCAGGCAGGGATAGCTCAAAATGTTTATATATTATTAAGGAAAGCTCAATTTTTTCATCTAAGCTGGCCAAATCTCAGGAGCACTTCTGCAACCTCCAGATGCTGTTATGCCTAAATTTCCAGTGCACTGGGTTCCCGTAAATAGAACCAGCTCAGACATGAGTAACACACTCCCCAACAGCTTTCTGCTCCATAAGCTTAAAGAAACAACTGCCTCACCTAGCAGCACTGCATATTTTGGTCCAAATATCACTTTTTTAAAAAATATACAAAAGGGCATGGTTATCTTGGCAAGCTTTTTGATACTTATTGTTCCTGTCAGTTGCAGACTGTAGGAGTTTTCAAAGTAAAAAATTCAGCAGCTTTAAGGATGAATGGCAAAACTCCTAATGATGATAAGCAGGCCTCCACCATTTTAAGAAAGGAATCTGTTTTCTGTCTCAAAGTTGGAATTAAAACTGACCTAGTTAATTTATACACTGGGAAATATCTTTGCACTTAATTTAATTTCAGAAGAAAAAAACAAAATAGCAAAAAATTTGATCACTGAAAACCAAAAATGAGCAGGCCAGCTCCTTTTTTCTGATACATTTTATAGTACGCACCTGGTGCATCTGTGTGAAGCCATCTGGCTTTGTTTTTTTGTCTTCACTGCTCTCTGGTACAATAAAGAGCACTTCACAGGGAAGCCTCGTAGGAATGAAGGGAACCTGTACTGAAGAACTCCTGTACTGAGTTCCAGAATCATTACCATTGTACACAGATGAGCTTTAAGCCTTCTGAGTATGTAAATCAAGACAGCAGCATGTGGCTTAACTGCCCAGCAAGACCTTTCCAGAAACCCATAAGTTTGAATATTGCATAGTTTTCCTGGAGCCATAAATACAATCATAGAAGCCATGCCAATACCAGCATCTACAGTACCACAGTCCTGCAGCACTTTGCAGTTTTATTCAGGCAGGGATGCTCAGGTGTGCTCCTGGAGATTCAGGGCTGTTTATGTGCTCATCATTTGCTATGGTTATTTAAAGATGGGTTCTGTTCCTCATGGGGTTTTCTAAAGCCTTTGAGTAAGCTTGGGACCTTGATTTCAAATGAGAATTTTTCAATAAACTGCTCTGAAAAATCTGTGGCTATTTGCCTCTGGTTAGTTGCTAAATACTCCTGAAAATCTGCTTCTGCATGTGTATCTAAAGATGCAAGTTTTGTTATTTTTAAGTGGCAATAGCTCCAAACCATCTTCCACTGTGCAACCAATCTCTACATGCTACATAGGTATGGTATAAATGGAAAAAAAAATAAAAGAAGCTAGAAGTGATCAAGTATTCTCCAGAAAACATTTACAGCCTTGTATTTCTTCAGGGGTTTCTCCAAAAAGTCTCCCAGTTCAAACCTTGGCTCCCAGGTTTGTTAGGCAGCCTTTTCCTGGCTCTGTGAAATCCTCAGGCTGCCTCTGATCCCACAGGGCTGCTCCAAGCAGTGCTCTGACTGTTGGACACTTCTTCAGAAATAAAACTTATTGAAAGTCATTTGGGTGGTTACCCAATCTGTAGCAAGAATAATAATAAAAGGTGCACACTTGCAGTCCACACTTCCTATAGCCAAAATTGCCTCATCTATTTATCACTTAATTTTACCTGGGTCTTTGATCATTACATTTTCTTGGATGCAGTCTAGTTAAAAATTTTTTGTCTATTATTTTGCCATTAATAACCACTCATGTCTTCCATACCTTTCATTCTTCAGTGCCAATCATGAGGAAGACAACGTTCCTTGAATTTGAATTCTGAGGAACTATGAAGTCAGATAAAAGTCTGTGCACATGATAGCTCTGTTTTAGCTCTGGTAAAAAGCTATGTTTAAATGACAGTTCCATTTTTGTGATTTATATGCTCATATATGCAAAGAGTCAAATGCAGTATTGTAGATCTTTACTTAATTGCTTTTACAACTTGATTTACTATGGGTGTTAAATTAGCTCAAAGACTGCCTCATCTTTTTAATAAATAAGTTACAGAATTTTTTCCCAAGCAAATCTGTTCTGGAAATCTGCACCTTTCTTCTTTATTTGTTTTACTGTCACTCAGAGAATTAAAATGTATATAAACAAGACAACCATGAAATTCCATGCATTGGTGTCATAACTCCAGGGGCTTTGAATCTTCATATTTGAACAGTTCACTCAGACATCTGACTTGATGGAGCACAGATGTCTATGATATCACCAAGTTCTTTGGAAGACAGAGCATGTTATTGCATATTATTCATTAACATTGAATATGTTTCTGTTTAATATGTGTTCCTGAGATCTAATTCCCAGTGTCATCTAGGATGCTTTCTGCAGATAAAGAACAAGTTAATGCAGCTCTGCTGGCACGTAGAGACTCAGTCCCAAAGCCAGCAAGTGGAATTAATCTAACTAGGTAGTTTGTTGTGGATGCTAATTGCCTGCATGAATTCAAAATTAGATCAAACAAATTCATGGCAGAGGCCAATCAGGGCTATTAACTATAAAGCTCAGGAAACCTCATGATGGTGAGAAAGTATGCTGCTATTCATTCCCTGTTCATACACTTTTTCTTATACAGCTGTTATTATCACTTACACAAACAGGAAAAAATTAGATCATCTTTAGTCTGATTCTGTGTGGCTCTTTATATGGACTTATCTATATTTTGGAGAAAGATACAAAAATTCATAGAAAATACTTTAATCATAACAGTAAATAAATAGACTTTCCAATTAATGAAAGCCACACAAGGAAAACTAAAATAACACTAAAATACTAAAATCATTGTAAAAGTCCTTTGGATTTTAGTGAAGACTCAAATCAGTGATGAACAATACTACTACTGGAAAAAAAAATCCCAAAGTGTCACTACCAGAGACATAATGCAAGCCTAAAACAGCAAACAATTTGCAAATTCCAAAGAAGTTATATTTCTTGCATTGGGTAAGCCTAATTTGTTCTTCACCCTGGTTTTTGTATATGAAAATACTCCATTGACTGCATGCTGAGCTGTCAGTCAATACACAACATTTAATTTGTTAAAATTCCACTCTGTTCTGTGCCCAAGGTGTTTGGAAGGTTGCTTGCTCACTGCTGTAGAAATTCCAATGTCACTACTAAAATCAGAGCTCACTCTCTCTTGTTTAAAGTTCTGTCACAGCTCCTCATATATCAGTATTTCCTGAATCAACAACAAAGAGAGATCCAGAGTCTCCCACTAAAGTAACTAGGGAAGCATTCCTGACTTCTTCTCCCTCCCTCTCCCTCTGCCGCTATTACCTGAACAGATGTGGACTTTATTTTGGGGCAGCTGTATTTCTTACCACATCCTGTGACTGCAGTTTATATTAAATTCCTTTCTTATCTCTCTAATGTCCATTCTAGCTGTATGCCACAGTCTTTTTACAGGAAGAAAGTGAGTGTTGATTAAAGCAGCATAATAAATCATTTATAAGCCCTGTAAAAACTAATAAATGTTGATGTGGTCATATGTTGTTTCAAAATACACCTTAACAAATATTTTTAAATCAAAGTCCAGTTAAGGCTAATTTAAAAGATAAATGGTTAGGAATAAATATTAATGTACAAAACCAACCATTATTAGATTGCTGCCCTGCAGAATACACAGGGTTTTCAAATGTAATTAGTGACTAGAAGTTTAATAATCCAGCTGCAATTTATTTATGTTAACCAATCTCTCAGGCTTTTAAATTCAAGGCACTTTGAAATCAGATCTTAAAAGTCTCCTGACACTCCTGGTAAATTGTCACAGCTCCTTAAAGTGATGCAGTTACATTTCTCAGAGTTCATAAAAAAGTAACAGTTCATTTCTCCTTCTCCTGACTGCAGAAAAATCTGGAAATAAATGTTCTAGTGCTTGAAAGCTAGAAGGGTGAGGAAAAAAGCCCAGAATATCTTACCTTTAGATGATATTTAAAGGAATTCCATGATTTGGGAAGTTTGACTCATATTCATGAGTAGTTTGGATGAAGAAAATCACAGATCTTTTATCTATCTACTAATATCACATGTACAAAATGAAGGTGTGATTTTAGTATATAGCAGCATAACAGGCCTGGTTTAGGTATGGGTTGAAGGTGTAAATATTTTAGAGCAAATTAGGGAGCAGAATATGCAGTTGTAGCATCTGAAACCATATACATACACCAGCTATGTGGGTTACTACTCCTGAGCCCCACAAATTACATTTACACTAAGAATGCTGGTGTGGGCTGTCATCACATCTTTCTGTTGAAGCAGAGAATATTATCTCATGTATTGATTCTACTCTTTGTCTAGCCAAGGGAGCCAAAGACTGCAGGTACCAATCTTGATGTGAGGCAGGGAGGAATCTTTCTAAATATCAAAAACAACATAGCCATTAAAGTGAAATTTCATCCTCATTTTTAGAGTAAATGAGCTTTGAATTTTAATTCTTAACAAAAATGGTGCCAGGATATTTACAAAATCATTCAACATGCCAAGGAAAATACAAGACATTATTACACTACCACATTTGTCTTCACAGAAGTTTAGAGACATTTTCATAGCATATATTTATGTATAAGGATATCAAACCAGAACATGGTTCTTTCATTTATTTTAATGCGTTAGCACCATGCTATTCATACCTCTCAATGTGAAATAAATTAATTTTTTCCTTCCTTCCTTCTTTTTTTCCCCTGAAATAAACACAAACATATGGATATGCTGTTAGGAAAAGAGATTCATTCTATGGTGGATACATTAAGAAGATGTAAGTTACATCTGTGCTTTCACAGTGGGCTTCAACTAACGTTGGCCTTTTTACCTCTCCTCCAAACCAAGATCCAGGAATCTGGATTCCTTTTGTCCGAGGATTTGCATTTAACATGCCATTTGCACTGACCACAGAGGAGGCTGGGCACCTTACTTTCTTAGAGCTAAAGCTAAATGAGATTAAACATTCCTTCTTTCCAAATACCTCATTCAAATATTCTAATACTTTAAAAAATTACAAAGATGTCCTCATCCATGTGTAGTAGATACATTATTTGATAGCAGATATCATAAATCTAGGGATAACTAATTATTCCTTCCTATGTACTTATACTGTGGAAGTTCTACAGTTTAATATTTTTAGTGGATTATAGCTCAAAGCAGAGCTTGTTTCTCAGTGATAAACACAGACGTTTTTCATAGATAAAGTTATAGTAATTAAAATTTGAGTACAGATCAGATTTTTTCTCTGAAGTTAGAAGTAACTGACAGTAATGGATTACATTCAGAGGTACCTCACTGCACTCTGAAGGGCTGCAGATCTCCAGCCCAGCACCTGCTGCCAACTGCCCAGCTGTTGTTTGAGGTCTATTGCCTGGGGCCCAATCTACCCAAAAAGCTGTTCCCTGCAGCCTCTCCAGCTCTCTTCTTAGCAAGAGTCAGGCTTGTGGCACTCCCTAACTCAGCGCTCCCACTAAAATGAAAAGCACATACCAATCCCTTCCCCACTATCTCTTTCAGGGAGTGGGACAAAAGGCAGGGAACATGAGCTGGAATAAGAAAAATTTACTGGAAACAACAGTGAGATCAGAAACAGTAACAGCAACAATGTTAAGAACTAAATAAAAAAAAAATATTCACATACAAAAATTGTTCCCTGACTGGAACCCATGAGGAGTGAGTCTTGAGATAACAAACCACCTCTTTGTTCCCAACTGCAAGCTACAGTCCCCTCTTTCCTGGAAGTGAGAATCCCTTGCTTCTGCCCTCCAGTCCTGATGTGAATGATAGAGAATGGCAACCCAGTCATGCCCACATGGCTCCAGGCTCTGCCAACTCACAGCAACTACAAAAAAAAATTAACTCTGTCCTGGCAAAAACTTGCAAGAATCGGTCACCAACCCTACCAAGTTTGAATGCTACTGGTTCTGTTTGAGATCCAAAGTCTCGTGGAATAAAAATTTAACTGCTTGTTCAAAATACCAGTTAGCCAGATGAAAGACATAATTTTGCCCTGCAAAACTGCTTGTTTGTATCCTCAGAAAGGCACTTCTACAATGTGGCTACTCCTACTCGTACAGTCTCACATTTTTCGTAGGAAGCCAATTCTGTCTACAATTTTCTTACTTAAGTGCAACTTTCTGACATAGTAATAGCTCAAATAAGATCTTTTCAGAGATTCATTGTTAGAGACACCACGGGTTTTATGATTCACCTACTCAGTTACTTATAATAATCACAGAAAATAAACCTGCAGGCTTTACAAAGGTTTCCAAATCTTTTCATTTTCACTTTAGATAATGTAAGAAACTAAGTACATATAAATCTAAACAACTTGCAATTACTTTCTTGCATCATCCAATTTCAAATCCAATAAAGCCCTTTCCATAGATTAAAAGTGTCCATTCTTAAAACTACTTCTTTGTGGGCTTTTTTAGAGCAGTGCTCCTGTATCTAAGCATTGCTAGTTAAACCAGACAAGCAGAAGAAATAAATACAAGAACTGAATGCCATTTGCAGAAAAAGTGAGCCAAAGCAGAGAAGTCATTACCTTTCACTAAAAGGGTTTAAATGAGCAAGGTTTGAATCTAAGGAAAGGACCACTGCAGAAACTAATTGTGAACTTCCAAGTAATCAAATTGTGAAATTCCAAGTAATCAAAATAAAATATTTTTAGATTTTAATCAATGCACTTTCCCATAGAGATGCTAATTATCACTGATGTTGTTCTTCTATCTCATTCCTCAAACACTCATAGACTGAAACCTCCTATGAGATCAAAATATCACCCTAATGTGAAGATTTGGTCTATTCTTCTAAGCCATCTGTTTTGAGAACTTTTTGTATTTTTTACTACACATCTTGTGATCAATCAATGAGTCATGGGCAGTTCTGGTACTGGCAAAGTAGATAGCCTCCTCTCTTCATATATATGCTCCCAAACATTTTATCAGGTCATTTCTAATGCATAATCTTATGGTAAGGGATTCCTGCTAGTTTGTGTGACCTAGGAAAATTTACATTGAGACTTAACTTGTATCACAGGACTGAACTCAGGAATGTGTATGTCATTACCTAACATGCCTTTTCAGCTTGTGCCTATAATCATTTTCCAGTAGTGCTCATGTCAGAAAAAGTTGAAAAACATACTTGTAAAAATATGTGCAGAATCAAAAAAAACCCACCAGATTAAACACTACCTGTTAATTCAAACCTCAAAAAAAGGTTTCATTATACATTTATATAGAGCTACCTCCAGAAATAACACTTCTTGTGGAAGATACACATGTAGGACAGAAAAGTTGTCAAGAGGAGCTGAATCTAACTGATTAATGCATCCCAGCTTGGCAGGTAGAGCGTGTCAGTTCTACAGGCTGTTCAGAGTGTCCTGTCTTGTGCTTGAGATGCATTTCCACATACGTCCCCTTTTTATGAACAAAATGACCTCATCCTACATTGTCTTTTCCACTAGCATAAAGGAATACATATTCATGCACTTCATTTTTCCATTCCGTTTTAACAACAGGCAGGTCAGACCTTTCTGACCACTGGAAAGGAGTATATTAACAGCAACAACACACTAGTTCAGTCTGGTTCTGTCCTGCTGCTCTCCCATTCAGTATTCAGAGTTGAGAGAGGTTTATGAACAGAATATCGATCCTAGTTCTGGGTATTTCACTACTGGCATGACAAGTGCCATCATTTTCCTATAAAATGATGACAGCCACCTAGAATAATAAGGAAATGAGCAGAAATATCTCCAGATGAAATAAGTATTTTTTAATTACCAATCCTACATCTGAAAGCAAGTCATGCAGAGAGGTGTGGGCAATTTACAGTTTTTCCATCACAGAGATCAATGGGAGGGTTTTTAAACTATTTCATTCTTCCTAGAGAATTAACTAGCAATGTAAGTCTAGCATGAAAATTTCCAGTTTGTAACATTTATTTCCAATACTTTGCTTTAGACATTCTTACTCTGTTTTTTTGAAAGTTACTAAAGGTTGCCCTAATGGGGAAAAATAATAGCTCTCTAGTTCACATTTTAAATAATAGGTTGTTAATTTATTACAACACAGTAGTCAAAATGCTGTTTCATTCTGTATACAGGTTCCAAACTCTCCAGTCATCATTAAACAAATCAACAAGAACATGAGGAAATAAGTTTTTCCATAATTAAAGCATGTCTTACTGCATATTTTCCCAGCTTATTGCAGCAAATCATGCTGATTTTTTTTGAGCTACCTGAACCATGATGATGATTCTGATTTTTTTTTTGTCTAACATTTTAGAAAAAAAAAGCAAAACAAACTATGATACAAATAACTAAAAACTAAACATCAAAATATAATGTATGTGCCTGCCAAAAAATACCAGCATAGTCCCAAAACACTGATAATCAGAAAATCTTATTTCTGCTTCAACCTTTTTATCTTGGTCTTGTTTGCAAGAGGGAATTTGAATTTTGAGAGATTCAGGTCAAGTATTAACATAACACATTTTTGTTCGCATAAATGAAATGCAGAGCCCTGGAAGAGAGTATCAAGAGGTTGAGGGCTAGACAAAGCTATGGCTAACCTCTTGCAGTGCTGGTGGTGCTAGATCTGTGGAAGCTTGGACTAGGTAACTTCCAGTATTTTCTTCTAACTGACTCCAAAATGAATTGATTTCAGCAAGATCTGCTGCTCTGGCTTAAATGTGTGTCAAGAGCACACTTAGAAGATCTGATGTCATGCAACAGCTTACACTGATTTTCATGCACATGCAATTTCCAGTGACTTAGTGTATTTTGTAGAACAATATCCTTCCTCAAAATCCTGACACCAGGTCTAAAAGCAAGTTCTGTGGATTCAAATAAGAACAGTATTATGGTTTGCCATTCAGTAAGTTGAAACACTATAAGTGACTTAATATTAGCTGTTCTGCATTCCTTTCTGCATTCTACTCAAATACTTACATTGAATGAAATTTTTGTACTCTTGGCTAATGCATCTGGTTAGAAGTTCAAGCATACAATACACAAATGATTTTGTGTATGATATGGCTAAGATACCAACATCATCTGATTAGATCATTAATATGACTGTAGACAATAACAAGGCCTTTAAAACCCAATTACAAATTACTGCCATTATATCAATTATGAGATTTAAAATAGAATTAATTTAACACCAATGACCAAGAGATGGGGGGAAAAAAAAGTGAGAGACATCCTAACAGAGCTCTATTTTGAAACACCTGGTTGTTTGCAGTTTCTTACAGAACACAGGTTCAGGAATTTATTTTATGACCTCATTTCCCCCAATAGCATTTGTTCTGAAGCTAGGTAGTAAGGAGATCTGCAGTGCCCCATGCTTTGGTGATTGCAGCCCTTGTGCTCTGCAACTAATGGGCCCCAGATGGGACCAAGAAAAAACCAACTGAGCAGGCTGGAAAGGGACTGATTTATAGTCCCACTAATTCTCCTCCCCCTCCAAAACAAACAAAGCTAAGGAAAGGCAAACCTACTTGGCTGCCACAGAAATCTCCAGCTCGTGTGACTTGTGTTCACTCTTAGAAGTCTCAAAATGGAACAAGAAAATGAGATGTGCTCCTCCTGACAGCACGGACTGCTTCAGAGCCAGCATAATTCCTGTTTCTCTCTTGGATTCATTGTCTTGGAGGAGGCCTAGGAGGGATAGTAGAGTCAGGTAAGCTCTGTGTGATATCTCAATTAAATGGTATGTATTTTCTGTGTGTATGTTAGGGCTCCAGCTCTCCCAGGATTGCTGTATCTGAAAGCTCTGCTACAGCAGAAGTCCAGCCTGTTTGTGAGTTTCTTTCAGCTCACACAAACTATCTAACAAATGCTGTGTACTTGGCATTATGAGTTACTGGATAATGCGTGAAATTAGGTATGTTTCCTTTAAAATAAACCCCATCTAGATATAGAAATAAATCCTATTTTCATACACAAAACCTCTCACACACAATTTTTGCCCTTTCAACAACTGTTTTTGTTTTGCACCAAAAAAAAAAAAATTTTTTTGTTAATGCTAAATAAGACAAATTTTAGAGGGTATGTGTAAGTCTGTAAGTCAAATGTGTAAATCAAATTTTAGAGGGTATGTTTTTTCATCTGGCCTTCTTCATGTTTGTTGTAAAGTCTAGTGGTGATCCAAGAACAATCTCATTCAGATAAAATTGTTTTATGAAGTTATAACTCAGCATGATTGCTTTACTATCTCTCCACCTGTAAGCTGGGATACAGGATTAAATTACATCTTCAGTAATATTACCAAGTTTTGGGATTTTTTAAAATATTATGTTTTGGAAGTTAAATACACATTTAAATATTATTTGAGCTTCAAAAGCAGGACTCTGAAAATGGTGGCATCACACCTGCTGTCTGCAATTTCAGCAGTGTGTAGAATAACCCATCTCTGATATTGCTGAAGCTGAGTGCGCGGCAAGGTGTCCCTGATTTCCCCAAAACAATGCCACACAGCACTCAGGCAGCATGGTTCTCTCACCTCTAGTCTGAAACTCGACTCTTAATTATTTGCAGAAGCTGCTGACAAGTAGGAAGTGGTCATGAATACATGCTGGAGTGTCAACTTTAATGTGTTAACTAAATACAGTATCTTTCCTGCACAAGGTAATCTTATGTCATTTGTATGCACTTTTGTGTGCTGTATTCATGTTGTTTTGTAAAGCTTCTTACTTTATCCATTAATCTTTGCAATAAGCAGCAAAAATTACCTGTGGCTTTGTTCACTTTCTCTTAGGAAAATGAACTCCCTGCTTAGCAAATCCAAGATTTTGGAAGAATGTGGTCCCTTGCAGAACAGGAAATCTGTGTCTGAGCACTACAAGAACAAAAAGAGAGATGAGGAAAAAGTTCTTTTAAGATTATCAACCAAACTAGTAATTTAATGTTTTAGAAGGATTTAGGTGCTTGCTGAGGAGCTGTTTAATAATGTTGCAGCAAAGAAAGGTAGAGATACCCCAAGGATGTTCATATTGCCCTGCTGTGGCAGTGGGATGACCAGTGACAAAAGCACAATTCCAATGCAGGAAAAAAGGCAAGCATGGTCTCCACAAGAATCTCTCCAAAGTCATCCAGATGAGGACAGCATCTCGCATTGCTATACACCTAAAAAAGCAGTGATTATTTTGTAGCTTAACCATGCATTCTTGTCACAAAATTTCATTATGAAATCTTAGAATTAATATTTCCCTGAGAAGCGAGAGATGCTCTTTGAAAGAAGGAAAGAGTCTGCTGGTGGCCATCTGAAGTGCTGCTAACCAACCTCACCAGCCTGAGGCTTTTGTCATGGAAAGCGGGACCCGAGCCAGCAATGTGGCCAGGTGATTGCTATAGAGCCTGAGGAGTGACAGGACTGACCTGAGGGCCATGAATGAGAAGGGATGGCATGGGAGAGGCTGGGAGAGGGGGGGGGGAAAGTTGGATCAGTGAGACCCACCTAACCCAAGAAATACTCTGTTTCATCCTCCAGAGAGTGTTGATCCATCTCAGGTTCATGGCTTAGTGGTGGACTTGGTGCTCTTGGGTAACAGCTGGACTCAATGATCTTAAGGGTCTTTTCCAACCTAAATGATTCCATGACTAAAATAGTTAGAAGCAGATGTGTATGTCTTCAAAAGGAACAGCATAATATTGCATTTATACTGACCCCTTGTTTCCTTTAATAGGAAATAAATAAATAAATCACCTGGTGACAGAAACTCACAGCTGCCCCCAAAATTTCAAAGACCCACCAGACTAAGCAAGACAAACTATTTTCACTGCAGGAACATCAGGGTTTTAAGCCCTTGTCTCATTCTATGGGGGACTTTTAATAATCTTTCATTGCAATTGACTGCTTTGCAAATGAAGCCAGCTAGAGGGTCTGATGTCTTCTGTCTGCCCTTCTACATGGAAGGCCAGCAGCTGTGGGTGCAATATTTTGTTTTGCCCTGAGCTGGTTTTGTTTGTGACATAAATGTGGGACTGCATTATTAAGGGTACATGATCTAGTATGACACAGCTCATCAAAACATTTTCACACTCTGCAGGCTATAAATCTATTGATGTTCCTGAATTTTGTGAATGATTGCTGTGAGAAGTGAAGAAGAATGTCTGCATAATTTTATTTGACATGTAAACTACACCATGGGTTCCAAATCTGTCATCGTAGTGCTGAAATCCATCCTTGACACTGACTTGTACAAATGGCAGGTCTTACTAGGAGGAAAATATTTTTTTCTGAAAAGCAGTGAAATTTGGCATTATAGGAGGCAAGTCTTTGTAGGGCTTTTTGCCAGTCATTAAACGATGGCTGTCAGCTAGAAGTGGTTCCCATGTAAATAAAACTCTCTCCACAGTGTACTTTTTCCCTTCTGGAAGAGCTGTATTTAAATACAAATGAATGCAGACTGTGATCACATTTCTTTAAAATGGAGATAGAGAAACTTGTGAGGGTTGATGGGGAGGAGAGCTGGCTTTCAAGAATTTTGAAATTTTAGATAAACTTTTTAAAAGCATGAAATTTGGCTGGTTTTGTTTTTCTTTCAATAGACATTTGGGGTAAAAATGAATTTCTGTGACCAATGTATTCAGAAAATAAAAAGCACTGTTACACAAAGCTAACCTAAGACCTGGATACATTTTGTATTTATATTAGACACAAGCACATGCCATGGTTGCTTTCTTAGAAAGGGACTCAACTAAAAATGAATGCTTTTCATGCAGAATAAAACAAAGAAAACACTGTACCTTAAATAATTTTTGAAGCACTGCATAATTCCAAGGATACCAAGCATTCTCCACTCTCATTGATTTCAAAACCTAAGGCATTAGGCCTGAAGTATTTTTAAGGGGATCCTAGGCTGTACAAAGGTCTCATGTCCTTTCTAATGAAAATCCAACTCACTTATAAACCAATTTAGTGCCAAGCATATCAAAATCTGAAGGATGTCCAGCAAGATTTCTGATTCAAAATAGAAAGAAATCCCTTTTCTTTCATCCATACCAAGCTTTTGAATGGCAGTTCTCACAGCTGTGACCATGAAAACAATTAGAAAATGTGATATTTGTTATTCCAATGTCTTTGACTTGGTCTGCAGGAGCACCAAATGGGTCAATACAGTAAAACCCTCAGCATGGATTCTGCCCTAAAGACCATTTTACTCTAATTATAGAATGACACGGGAGTGGCAAACAGGCCAGATAGTAAGGAAAATTTTCAATCTTGCCTACCAACACACACACAGAGTTCTGAGAATATCAGATCTTTCTCCCTGACATAGTTTAAAAGGCAAGCTGTCCCATCCAGCTCCCTTCATTTTCTTCTTGAATAGGAGTATTGAGTAGCTTGGTTATATGGGTGATTTTAAATTCTGAGTCAAGACCATCTTTCATTAGGGATATTACTGAGAGTACCATGAATGCAAAATACCTTATTTTTCCACAGGCTGTGCTGGTTGTTTGAGTCTTTCTGGGTGACTGGGAAAGCAACAGGCAAGGTCACTAAAAATCCTAAATCTCAAACTCCTTTGCAAATGCTAAACTAATTCCCCAGTTTCTTGCAAAACCGTCTGCTTTTCATTGTGCTTTAACACCACAAAGTCAAAAAGTTTTAAAAAGCAGAAAATGTTTTTTTTTCATGTTTAAAATTTCAGAAGGCTCTTTTTATGTAACTCCAAAATCCCTTTGTGGCATGCTGGACTCCTGCAGCCCTGGTGGATCTGCTTAGGTCAGACTTGAATTGACTGCCTGGCTGACAAAGCCAAGTAATAGTTATGAATATAAACAAATTATATTACCACCTTAGTTATTTGATATGTTTATTTGTGTATGGTTATGCACATTGGATGGTAGTTATCTGTACTCAGGCTGAATCTCAGCATCTCCTCTCTTCTTTCTGAGTTAAAACTTCCCCAAACAATTTTCTGTTTCTAATTTTTCACACATGTGTTAATCCAAGGACACATAGAAAGAAGAAAGAAAATTGCTTTAAAAATCCCCAAGCTTTGAGTTATTCCGCATCCAATAAATTGTTAAGAGATGTTTACCATTCAATATCTGCTTCTAATTTATGTACTGTTTATTCTTTCTTCCTCTTTAATAAAGAAATTTCCAAGCAATATTCTGGGTATAACCAAAGCCCAAAATACAGTCCTTGATCCAAAAGCCTTACAGTCAACAAAAGTTTATATAATATTCATCATATTGCATTTATGTTCTCTGCTCTCCAGAAAGGAATGTAACATAACAACAGAATAATTTGAAGTCATCCAAAGGAAGTAGGAGGAAATGTCAAAACCAAATAATTTTCTTCAATATCAGATAATCACATCTGTCTGGAATTTTAATCCTGCTTGTGAAGAATTCCAGTGTGAAGGACAGAAGCTTGCATATAATGTTACTTAATTTTAAAATAACACACACAGAGAACTCAAACTGAATATAATCAAGGAAATAATAATATTAAAAAAAATAAGACTCCTTCCTATTCTACAGAGGGAATGAAACTACGATTTCTGAAACAGGAAAGGCTCCCCCTCTCCTTCTTGCCACCATTTCTTTTTTCCCTTAACCCTCATATTTATCACCTTCCAAAAATGTTAAATCTTTATTCAGGATGTATAATGGGTATATATAAAAATCATGTTCATCCCAAACAGATTTGCTGGAAACTGATGTCTCCTTTTTCATATACACTTCTGGAAGTCAAAAAAGGAACACTTTAATGTTGGGCAACACTGGGAAAGTTAGCTGGTCAAAGCAAACCTGATTCACTGCCCTTTTGCCTCTACATTCTACTCCTGTGTGAAGTACTGTAAATTATTATTCTTTCTGGAACATTCACACATTGACCTTATCATTCTTACAATGCCAAAATGACATTGTATTGACATTATTGACATTGCACTGACATTGACATATGTATGACATTATAGTACAAAAAATATTGTAATTTTTCTCTGAGAATAAGATTTATAAAGAAAAAAATGTGTCAGTTTTTATGTACCTTTTTGGACTTGCAGGTAGAACAGGCCTTTGGATCTCTAAATTTCAGTGACATGTGATCATTTACACTCATAGAGGTGTGGTCTTTGGCTTTTGATTTCCAAGAGGATGCACTAAATAGTATAATATCATTTCTTTCTTACTGGAAGTGATAATAACAAATCTTTAGTGACTGTAATATGCTTTATATTAAAATGTAAAATCCTACAGTTTCTTCATGGAAGGTGGGAAATGGGTTAATGGAGCTGAAAGATGAAGTGATCAGTTGATTTGACAGTTGCACAAAGAATATGCAACTTTATCTAATATAGTATTAAATAAAGTTCAGCTTTTATAAGATGCTGAGCATGAACCACTTCCTATAAGTAATAAAGGATACTCTATACCCCAGAACTACTGAAGATGATGTTTGGTATGCATTTTTCACTGATTTATTGTTTCTGCTCTGAAAAATATGAGTTGGAAAAGCCAGTCTCTAGCCCCTTTGGAAGCAGGAGGATATTGGAAGGGAGGCAGAGGAGGTCAGTGCTGTGTGCTCTGAACGTGCTGGAGTTTAATCACACTCTGAGCTTTCACCTCTCCTAACTGCAAGCAGATGATGAATCCTCAGCAGCTCTTCTTAGGAAAGGGTCTGCAGGGCTACAGCACCAGCACCAGGCTCGTTCACCATGACCAAAGTAGCAGTAACAGAAATTCAGTAATGGAGAAAGGAGAGCATCCTCTGTACTGGTGGGGGGAACAGGAGCTGAAGTTTGGCATTACCTCTGTATAGATACACCTCTGTATAATTTCCTTCTGAAGTAAGTTTGTTGTCACCTTTGTATAATTATCTCTTGCTTTACCTACAGCACTTCTGTCCTGAATTGTTATGTTTTCCAAAACTGATTTTAATATAATACCCCATCAGCAGTGTCATAACCTAGCTAGAAATTAGTCAAGTTTTCCGTTGTAAGGATCTTTTTTTCAGATGTCTAAACTAGAACTTAGTGGGGAGAAAAAACTTTCTGGGGCATGAAGGGATAAAATTCAACCTACAAAACCTTCAGTCCCGGGAAGCCTATTTATTCTGAACTGTTTCTTAAAAGTAAAGAGAGAAAAAATAGTTTAAGGATTACATATACAGTAAACTTTTTATTCCACTGTCTCAACTCTGTTGACTCCTCCTGTCAAGCAAATTTTTTACTCTACTGTCTCAACTCTGTTGACTCCTCCTGTCAAGCAAAAACAATAGGTTTTGATATGATCAATAAGAATAATTATTTGGCATACAATGCAATTTTAATCCGTTTTGGGTTTAGTTTTTTTGAGGTAATGGTATTTAGGTTTCTCAGAGGGCTGGACTGGGATCTGATCCAACATATTCGGATTCATTAAGCGTGATTTTGTATCCCAAGGTAACTCTTTGAAAGAAAACAAATACATCTGGATTTCACATCTGTTGTAATGGAAAGCTGCAAAACGAAATGCTAAAGTAACTATTTCATTGCTAGTGCATTAGACCCAAAATCTAACCAAAGTCAAACAGACTTAGGGAATTTAGGTACCAACCAGGTTATCCACAATCTATTACAATGAAGAACTTACTATTCTTTAAAAATAATGCTACGTGCCGTGAGATGAGATCCATATAGCGTTTTCCAGGCTCATAAGTTTAATGTTTTTTCTTTAAAAATAGTTTGAAATGTCTTCTTTTTTTTTTTCCAGAACCTCAGAAGAATCAAATGGAGTGAAAAATGCTTATTTGTTATTCAGAATGGCTTTGATCAAAGTTGAGAGTCAAAGTCTACAACGACCAAAACAGTTGTTATAATCTCTGTGGGAAATGCCATGGAATTGTGCAGCCACATATGAAATAAAAGCTTTTCAGTGAACACATAATTATCAAAATCTACAATTCTTTTTCTGAGCACAGCTCAGATAAAAATAAGTAAGTCTCTTTCACTTTAGCACTGTTTTGTAAATACATAGCCTCTAAAGTCTGTCTCCAAGGGATGCAGTTTGTGCAGTTTGAAGTAGTTTTCCTTTTAATACTTGGGGGGGCACATAATCACTCCTTCACCGTATAGTATTTATTGGCACAGAGCTTTGACAGTCCAAGTCTTCAGCTGCCTTGGAACACCTGTAAGATATCAAATTTTTAAGCTGGAGAGTCCAGCAATAACAGCTGTGAGACAGGCGTGATAGGCAAGGAGCCTGCCCAGGGTGAGCTGTCTCCCTGCCTTGCAGCGGTGCGTATGCGGACACTGGGGCGAAGTCCGGCCGGCTGATGGCCTGTGGCCGACACCCCAGCTGCACAGAGTGCCAGCCCGCCTTGGCGGCTTGGCCTCGGACTAGGCTGGATCGCGGACTGGACGCACGGCGCAGACGGGACGAGAGGAAGGAGCCGCACACCTTGCTGGGGGTGAAGGGTGAAGGTTCGGTTTATTTGATGTCACAGGAGCACCAACCAGCAAAACAGCCCCGAGGGGCGGGAGAAGCAGGGTTTTAAAGATAGGGGGGGTGGATAAGGGAGGGATCCACAGCAGACCAATAGGGAAGGGTATAGGGAGGAACTTAACATAATGGGCATACAGAAATATCCAATAAATACAAAGCAAAGGAGGGGCCCTGGGACCACAGCCAACCACAACCCCCAGACAGAAGAAGGTTCTAGAAAACTAGGAGGAGTGGGGGGGTGATTGACTGGGCCCAGGGAGGAGAAAAAGTTTACTTATAAGGAGGAATAAGGGAGGAGAAATTACATAACTTAACTGACTGACAAAACCAGGGGCAGGGGTAACCATAGCAACGTAACTGTCAGGAGGGCTATGGCGGGAAAACTGGGGAGGGCAGAACCATTTTACATTGGAGAGGGGGGAAACAATGCATAAAATGGGGGAGCAATGCCAAAAAACTTAACAACACACTACAACACTGCCTCCTGTCTCTTCCAGGAGCAGGATTGATCTGGGCCTCACAGGGGAAGTGCCTTCCAGGACTTGGCAAATCCAGAACCCAGACTCCCCAGGCTCAGCAGGAATTGGGCCATAGTCCCTAGACATGTACACACGTCAGTCTGGGAGCTCCACAAGGTCTGAAGGCATATGCTCTGGTATATTAAATCTTTTCCCTCCAAATAGGCAAAATCACCTCATTCATCACCTTTGTCCGGCAACTGGTTTATCAACTAAGTGCTTGGATAAAGAAGACACTCTACATTTAGGCAAACACAAGGTTAGAATCTCATTATAAAGCTGGAAACAGCTTTTAAAAAGAGTATAACTTGTCTTTAAAAGAGCTATATTTATTATTAAAATCCCATTTTTGGCTCTGTAGCTTTCACTTATGATATTTAAGAAATGCCTCAGTTATACCTGCAGAAACAGCTCACATGGCAACATCCCCTTTCTGCTCAACACAGTTGAAACTTCTATTTCTAGAACAGTTGTATTCGGGAGGTGGAAATTTAGTGCCACTCCTTCACACTTCAACTTGTACAAGCATTTATCCAATCTACTCTCTCCCTTTTTCACTGCAATAGGTAATCTGTTACTGTGGCTGATGCCACCTCTGAATCAGTTTATACATCAGGGGTTTAGCAGAATCGGAGATGAGCTAAGGCTGCAACTGGATTGTATTCTCATTTTGTATGAGTAGTAGTAAGCATGGGTATTCTTTTATTCTGTATATAATTGTATTGGCATTTATCTGCACTGTATTAATAATCGTAATACATTCATATTAATCTATAATATTAAAAATTACTTTAATACAATATAACCCTTTATTTTATTGCTTATGTGAGTTGTATATATTTCACAGATCATTACAGATACAGCATTCACAGAGTACACTTAAAATAAAGAAGAATAATGATTCCTCTCACTCATCTCATGCTTTAGTCTCACTGGTGTGAGACAGTGCTAAAGCACATAAAACAGCAGGGAAAGACAAACTGCAATTGCATCATTTCTCAAAATTACAGCATTTCTCTTCTGAGTATAATTTTTCCTCAACTACAAGAGGTGACTAATTTGCTCCAATACTTCAATGAGCAATTGTAGCCTTCTCTGGGTAGCACATAGTGTCCATCTGCAATAATCTCTGCACGCAGGGAAGCTTCCTCTTGTTTGGTTTGAGGCCAAGTCTCACTCTCCAGGCACAGCACAGGCCTTGAGAGCTCATCTTTTCCCAACATCAACTCTTCTCCAACAGCAACAGTGTCTTCCAAACAGAGGAAAACTGACAGCAGAGAAAGAGAAAGAGCAGCTTCTACAAGGAAATAAATCAGTTGCTCTCTGTTTGCTTCCTGGAATAAGGGCTCATCTTTTTACTTTGCTTTGGACACACAAAGAAAAGAGGGAAAAGAAAAGCTAACAATGCTATGTGCCTAAAAGCACATAAAAAATGCTAAGCTGATTTTAAAACCTTAGGAACACCTGTGAATGTTAAATTGGCTGGGAATATTTAGAGGTATCAAGCCCCAATTTTTTTTTTCTAGGCAATCATGCACATTGGTAAAAAAACTAAAAGCACAAACTGGACAAATATGTTCCCTTCAGCAATGGACAATCCACAATCAGCTCCTGTAGGCATTTCTGGTAGCAGCTGTCAGTAGGTCTCATGGCAGAAGAGTGTCCTCCTGTTATTTAATGCTGCAGAAACAGAACAATGCACAAAGGTAAATCTTTCCCTTTAGTTTTTCATAACTCCTTCTTCCTTCAGTGGCACATATTCAGACATATGATAGAGACATTATTATGAACTTTTATTGCTAGATGGTTTTCATAATTATTTTTTCAGTTCTGAATTTTGTCTAGCCCTGAATATAAATATAAAAGTCTTAATAATATACCAGGTAACTTTGCACAAAATAATGGAAAGAACTTGCTGGGTCCTAGAGTCTGATTGTCTACCTTTACAGGCAGATATATCATATGGTTATTTTTAAAAAGAAATAAAATGATGTAAATACCTATTTGAATTAATTATAAGTCTCATTATGGTTGTTCTAGAAGCTACCCTCCTAAAGCCATCTTTTAACTGTTTTATCCTTGAACATCTCTCTCCTTAAATCAGGAATTCTTTTTCTGTTTGCTTGCCTGACGTATATACAAAGGATTTATGAGTGATGCCACCCTTTGTTTCATTACTTTCACTGCAATTTCTAGAAATTAATATGATTTATTAATGAATCCACCTCCTACCAAATATAGTTTTCTGTCAATTTGTAGATGGAAAGAGAAAAGATCTCCTCATGGTTACTGCTCATGATGCCTCACACAGCTTGGCTCTGAGGATATTGCACCTGGCTCTTCTAAAATCATGTGTCTTTGACCTATAATTGCTCTTCAGAGAGCTCAGCAGGATCTCAAACTCCCCGGAGTTTTGGCTAGTCTGTTCAAGGGTGACATTGGAGGTTGTAAGGTTGTTTTGGTTCATGAGCAGTAAGTGGGGCAGTACATTGTTGTTCCTTGTCAGTACCTCCAGCATCTGTCAGGAGTCAGTCCTCAGCATGTTCTGAGAACCTGCTGAAAACTTGTGCCCTGCCCTGCTGTTTTCCCAACAAGTGTATGGGAAATTGAAGTCACCTGTGAGGACCAGCTTCTGTCAGCCCAAGACTTCCTTGAGAAACCACTATAAGGTTTCTTCAGCCTCATCATCCTGATCCTGAACAAAAACATTTTCCTTTAAAACTTCAACCAGATTTTACCTATGGACAAATGTTACTCATATATAAGCATATTCAGTTCTAAATAAATATTGAAATTACCTCCCACATTCATTTTGTTCAGATCTCCTGGAGAGGAATCAAAACCAGTTGTTTGTGTCACTTGTTTGTGTTTTTCTATAATTGCACAAAGATTCTGCATACATCTATAAGAAATAATTTACTGTAAACTTGAGATGTCTTAAGAGTTACTTGTTATTTTATATGCATGTTTTTAAAACGTTAATGAAAACTATGGTATTGAAATGATGAATTATAGAAATTTAAATTTAAAAACCCTAGAGGACTGCACAGAAACACTCTGTGTAAGTTCAAATAATGAATTTGAACTGTTTGTCTACTTATTTCATAACAGAGACTTTTATTCCCCTTAGGTAATCAATCTTAATTATGTAAGCTACATTGTTTATCATAACTTTTTTTTTTCTGTACAACAACATCAAACTGATTAGGACAATGGGTTTCCTTCTAATAAGTAAATTACAGATGAGTTAAAACAGCTGTCATTCAAATATCTTTTTTCCCTCTGAAAGATCACAAGACTGATTACAAATATTGTGTATGCAGGAAATACTTCATCATTGATATATATCCTTCTGGGAATGAGGGAGGGCAGGAGCATTGTAAAGCATGTTAAGGCTTGAAGCAACCACAACAGAGCCTTTGTTCAGAGGAAAAAAGCCTCTAATCTACTAACAGCACTGTGTTTGCCAAGCAAGTTTTTGTTGGCAGTTTTGAGAACCCTGATCCAATGGCTGGGCCTGCCTGTGCCAGGCATGTACCCACCCACCCAGTGCTGGTCAGCCTAAAAAACTCTGTCCATCCCACAATTCAAGGCTGCTGAACTTGAGTCAGTTTTACCCCAAAGGCTGTGATGTTCAGGAGAGATTTGTAACTGTCTAAACGGAGCCCCACCAGAGGCCAGGAAAACCATCAGCGTCCAAGGTGGGCCTGCAGCAGCCTGAGCAGACCAGGGACAAGCTGGAGTTCGTCAAGCCCCACCTAAGCACACCTTCCATAAGTTTTGGGCTGAAGTTGGATAGCTCAGCATTTGGCATGTTTTTAGATACTTCTAAACTAATATATTTAAGAGACATGCATTTTGCTGAGGCTCCTTGTTTTAATTAGCATTACAAAAAGGAATTCTGTAACTGAGAGAAGAATTGACAGCATAAGATTGTAATCATTAACATGTTTTTTTTTTTCCACATAGGTCCTGTCCACTAAGTGAACTCATGGAAGTTGCAAACGTGCAAGCATTCTGAAATCATAAAGCTGGGCATAGATTAAGAATTTTCTTCGGCATATTAAAGGATATAGGGTTTTGCTACTTGCAAGCACTACATTCCCCCGTATTGTAGCCATCAACACATCAGGTGATGGTTATGCTTTTAATGGATATATCTACTCTTCTGAAATAGTTTCCCCTGCGCTTTCCTGTACACAATGCATCATTTTTCATGAAGGTGTTAGTGGATCTAGCATGCACAAACTGGATATTTTTTCAAGTGTAATTAAACTGAAAGACAACCTGGAGGACCACTTCTAGAGTATTCCCACAATTTCACATTTCAGTGTCTGGGAAAAGTCTGAGTTTAGTTTGAAGTTAAAAAAACAAAAAAACCAACGCTCAGGTATTGTGAGGTTATAGCACCAACTGCCTCCACCGCAGATCCAGCAAATGGAGCACGCATTTGTTCCTGATCCTTGCTAGGATAGACAGTCTCTATACAACCTTACAGATGAGGTTTTGGCCAAATTTTACCCTTTTCTCTAAGGATGCAAAGACACTCTTCAAAAAGAAGTGAATACCATGATATATTTAGAACTCATATTTCCACACAGGATAATGCAGATTGCATGTAATGTTCCTCTTGCAAAATAGCCTTACATCATGGTATATTTTACTGCCTTGCAATCTCACATGACAGTTTTAAGGAACACAATTTTCTCCTTATGTCCCATTTTAGGTTGCTTATATTTTATCCCTTTCATACTATATCCCTTTCATATCCCAGTATTTCTCATAGTATTTCTAGAGTTGCAGACAATGAACTATCAAGTACTATGTTGCTTGCATGTTACTTTCATCATGAAGGAGTCTTGCAAAATTTGGTGGATAACTTCCTGAAGAATGTGAGATGAATATTCTGTAAGCTCTTTGGCACCACAGACTAGCTGAGCTGAGCGTTTAGGGTGACATAATGCATTTTTCCATGTAAATGCTAGGGAGAAAAAAAACCATAAAGGAATCTAGATTTTATCCATATTGTCACAAAGTCTGGTAAATGCATTAGCTAAGGGCAGTGATTAATTCAGCACTCCTGTAAATGAAATGTTCTGTCAGAGTAATTTTTAGCCTTATTGTTGGCAGTTTCAAGTACTTGTAGTTTCAAGTACAACTTCATCATTGTCTGTTGGTAACTTGTCACTTCCTAATTTTGCTTATTTCTCATCCTTATGCTCACTAACATATTGACTATTTTGCATTATCACAATAATGTGTCTTTTAATACAGATGTCCCAGTGTTTTCATAATATTAGCAGAACATTTTCCAGCAGCAATGCACTTCCCTTCACATATGATCTCATGACTAAATTATTCCTGACTTGCTGCCATATATACCCCTAGGTCATGTATGTATTTTTCTTAACGGGTGAACATAAATTCTACTGTATGGAGAGAAGTAAAATATGCCTAACAGGGAAGAAAACACATCCCTTGATAGCATGGAGGCAGGAAAAAGAAATGTTGCTCAATTACTGCCCCCTCTCCCCTGCATCTCATTTATCTTTGTTCTTTTTTTTCATATAAGCATATGTGACAGAGAAATTAAGTAGGACATACTGCACCAGCATTAGGAGGAACAAAAAAGGGACATCGTTTTCATGATACTTAAAAACACAACCTCAGAGAAAGAGAACAAGCATCATGAAACGTACAACAGGAGCCATTCCAGGTCTAACTTTCTTGAAAGCAGGGAGAAGACACTACACCCAGATAATTTATAAGTTATACCTATTAGGCACATCATTTATTTGTCCATGTTAGCTTGACTGATGACCACCTCTCTCCACCTTGTACCTGCTGTCAGTCTTCATGAACCCTTGCAGAATGCACCTACATGCTTGTCAGGCTGTAAAGACGTGCTTCCCTAGAGGAATTCTTGGGAAGAGAAGGAAAAAAACAAAAACAAAACAACACAAGGATCTGAGAGTTACAGCTCAACAGTGTTAATAAACAGTAAAGCACCTGGAAAAACACTGGCTGGAATAGAGAAACCTCATGAGTGTGTGTGGGAGCATTATTTTCTCACCAAGCCTTATTTCTGGACAATGTTTAAATCAATCACACCATTTAGATTATTTCCCAGCCAACTAAATTATTTTCTGAGATTTCTGTGCAAATTTTGCTTCATGGCATCATTGCTGTGATAGAAACTTCTGCTTCTAATAGTGGAAGAATCAGCATGTGCAAACATTCCTACTGTAAACAGCATGACAAAGAAACTGGAGGCTTGTTTTGAAATCATATAAAGTTTGCTTTGCCACATTAAAATCAACTGGAGGTGCAAAAGCTCCTGGCCTCTGATGACTGAACTGCTTATGCAGTCATGTGCCTGAAAAGAATCAGACATTAAAATCTGCAAGCATTTAATGTGAGGATTGCTTGGGGTCTGCAATAACAACCCAGCAGATACTGGCAGTCATGTGAAATGGCTCAGCCATGTCAGACAGACCATAATGGCTCACTGGCATCAGTCTGGGTTTCTGTTTGTGCACTCAGATTTGCCTAAGGAATATAATATATGCACAAAACCTGCAGAAAAGAAAGGCTGGTTAGAGGAATCAGAGCCTGGAGGAAAGCCAGAGAATTATTCTATCCACAGAAAGTTAGATTCCTAAGTCACAAATCTGGACAAATAGGGATTAGCATAAAAAGTGGATTAGCATAAGAAATATGGAGTCCCTTTGTACAATGTCTTTATACCAGCACAATACATAAAGCTCTAACTGTGCTTACATTTTATATCTGCAGATGGTTAAAAGGCAGAAAGGTTATGACAATTTCTCTATTTACAAACACAAGTCTAATACTTATACTGAAAATAAATGGAGGATTTAGACTTATAACCCCTGAAAAAATTGCATTCCACAAAAAGATCTTATTAAGCAAGTCCTAGGCCCTTAGAACTTGGGTATTCAACAGACGTGACTGCATCTTGTAAAAACCAAGGACTGCTCTTTATAAAGTCAGTTTATCCTTGTTCTTACAGCTGCAACCAAAATAACTTTAAAAAGGTAAAGAATGTAACAGGATTTATAGTTCATATAAAGTGACACATACACAACTGTACGAGATCTTTAAAAAACATAAAAGATTCTATATTTTTTCTACACTAGTTTATTAAAATTCATATATTAATATAAGAGAGAAAGCAGGAAAGAAATGAAAAATTTGTTTGTAACCAAAAGTTCAGATATTTTGTTAACCTGCAAAATCAATCACAGGGAAGGACTAGATTTTATGAATGGAGAACAAAATATACACTGTTTTAACGGTGAACATTTTGTATTAGCATGAGAAATATGGCATAATTGTTTTTTCATATGCTCAGGAACTTGACTGAAAAAAGTACAATAAGTTGGAAAAACTAAATAAAGACTATTTCAGAGAAGCATCAGTCGCTTTCAATTGCTCCCTGACTAGACAACACCTTACTTGCTATTTAGGCATTAAGCTTGCCAAGGACAAATGGTCCAAGAAGGTCATTCTTACTTCAGGGCCAGTTTGGCTTTTCTCCTACACTACATCTACGAGTTTTACAATGAAAAAAATCCTGCAAAACAGCTTAAAAACACTGGTTCCTGGTGTGTGCTTCAGTCCAGACTGTCTTGCCTACACTGAACTGTTCAAACATGTTGGATATTGGCCTTTCCAGAGACTCCTGGAATTGTACGTCCATAGGGACAATTACATCATCTAATCTGACCTGAAAGATACCAAAAGACCTCAGGCTTCATCCCCTTTTTTCTGTACTAAACCAGAAAGGCATCCAGGCTTGAGCTGAACTAGATAAGACAGAACTCTACAGAAGTGTTCTTCAATAGTTTGTTCCAATGTGAGATAAAAATAGTAGCTTATTTCCTCTTGGTAGTTATCAAGCCAGATTCTGCTGACAGCCACTGGTATTTATTGATATATTAGTGACTCTAGTATCCCCCTTCCACCCAAGAAACCTGAGTACTTATATGTACTAAGAGGTCACCTCTTGGTACATTTTCTAATCAAGGCTTTTAAAGCAACCCTCTGTAAATGGTCTTCTGTGATCCTGTTTTTCTGTGAAGTTGAACTTAACTCTGTTTCTCAAAGTCATTTGAAAACTTATCAAAAGAACAGCTTTCTAGCCCTCTGCTACTCCTTCTTTCTGTGCATAAATTCACAAAATAGTTTCTCTAGACTGTAATTCTGGCAATTAATGACTGAAAGGATGCTGTCCCTAGTCCCTTTTCACAGTCATTGTCTCCAGGGTATCCCCCCTGGTTGTCAGCTTGCCTTTTTCAGTCCAACATGTGAATGCCCTGCTTCTGTAGAAAGGAACCAACTTAAAAAGCAATCCAAAGTCACTGTAGGATTGAGTTGTCTTGATGATTATTTAATTTTCTTCAGTCCTTGGAGCAAATGAGTCCAGCTGTAATTTTTTGCTCCAAGTCACAAAGACAATGTCATTTGTGCTAGAGCTAAGGCAGATCTTAGGCACATGAGCAGGTCTTAAAAAAACATTTGCTCACAAAAGACTGCCTTATTTACAATATGCCAGTTATTCTATTCTTAATCCATTTCATTTATGTTTCTCTGGTGCTGAGGAATATTTTCCTCTAAAATTAGAATTCATTCCGTGTTATAGTAAGGCTTTCAAAGCCCCAGGTAGATTGCAATCCAGTAGTTATGACCTCCCAAATTAGTAATTGCAAAGGAAAATATCAGGCTTGTTTAACTGGCAATATAGCTAGTATAGGATTCCTTAGGTCAGTCTTCCTGTGCATTTTAAACACCCCCATCACATCAGCAGTCTCCTACTTTTTTGACACTTTCCTGATATTATCAGTATTTATTTTAAAACTATAGTCTCAAGCTAAAGATTTCCTTTGACACCTGTTCAAGGATATAGTCAATATAGCTTTCAGTTCATGACAGACAGAAGGCATGATGTCTCTGCACAATTATCCCAACCAGTCTGGGCCATAACAGAGCTGCCCACTTCACAAAAAGGTCACAGATGAGCTGTGCCTGACAGCTGATGGTCCATTAGTACCCACAGAGGTTTTGTCAGCGCTCAGGAAAGGGCACTTTTCCCACTACCACCACTCACAGTGCACATGGATCTGTTCATCAGCTGCAGTACAGAGAATTAGAGGAGGTGTCTTCCAGAGACATCAACCCACAAGAAGGACAAAGTCAAGAATATAACAGTTGAGAAAATTGAAGCATCAGGTAACATGCACTCTGTGAGTGGGATGCCAGTCACTCAAATCATGCCTGCAGTGAACACGTCTCTTCAACAAGCACAGCACAGAGCAAATCATCAGCTTTCTCTGGGTCTATCTCCTTATCCACAAGCTCAGACTGCAAGAAAGCCAGAAAGACTGTTGAATCCTTCTCAAACAGCCTCAGCATCACGTTCCTTTTCTTCCTTTGCAGCAGCATTGGCACACAGGGCACAGAGCTTTCCTCTGGCCGTGCTTCAGGAGCAACGCTGGTGTCAGTGCAGCTGACTGGACCCAGTAGGTGGCAATCAGCATTTCCCCACAGCTGGGGTAGGTTAGAGTGACCCTTTCTTCCCCAGAGCACAGAGAGGCTGCAGGGGATAGGACAGGAGTGGTGCTCTGGCTATAGGTAATGCTTCATATGCAGGTTGTGCTCCACATACAGAGGGTTGGGCTGTTCAACTTCCCCCTCACCCTTATCAAACAGCCTGTGCCAAGGAGAAAGTTTAGAGGAAAAATTTATTAGGAAAAAGTTCTTCACCAAAAGGGTGGAATGGGCTGCCCTGGGAAGAGTTTAAGTGCCCATCCCTACATGTGTAAATGTGGTGCTTAGGGACATGGTTTAGTGGTGGACTTGGCAGTGCTGGGTTAATGGTTGGATTTGATGATCTTCGAGGTCTTTTTCAGCATAAATGATTCCATAATAGAAGTATGGAACAAACAGGGTTCAGGTCATTCATTCACATCAGGCCTGTGTCTATTCTCATTTTGTTTTTCTTTGCCTTAGCCTGAGCTGAAGCAAAGCTCTTGATGTGTATGGCAGCAGGCAATGAAAGGTGACTGTTGCAAGGAGGAATTCTTTACCACAGATGTTTTTTAAATAGACTGGGGTTTTTTCATCTAATGCTTTTAGCAAACTTTAAGGAAGTCAAAATCTGTTCTGGATATATGAAAACTCAGCTTTTTGGAAAGATGTGTTTTTCTTTTTATTCTCTTTTACTTTACATATAAATTGAGGAAAACTTTTTCTATCTTTTAATTACAGGAGGGCTTCCAAAACAGTGTTAACTTGCTTCTATAATTTCTTTGCTAAGAAGTCAGCTGGCAATTAATGACTTGTTGGGAAAAGAAAATGTTGAGTTTTTTTGGGGTGGGCTTTTTTGTGTTTTTTGTTGTTTGGGTTTTTTTATTTTTTCTGAGCAGGTTTTTTACTGCATAGAAGAAAACAGAAAAGAATCAAACAAGTATAGAACAAAACACAGAATTCTCAAGAATATTCACAATAATCTGTGGATAAAGAGATAGACCCAGGAACAAACACAGGAATGCCACCTAAAGCCTGTACTCTATGTATATCTCTGAAGAGTTAAGGAAGCTGGTAAATCTATCTGAGCTGTCTGCAACAGAATTTTGTGACCTGTGGTTGTTTTCAGCAGAGAATAAATTTTAATGGGTTATGTTAGAAAGATCTTCTGAGTCACAAAATATTCCTCATTTAATGTATTTTATTTCCACTGTATGCACTCAAAAGAAGTTGTACTAGAATTTAATTATGCACATTATAATTTACAGATGCTTTAATTACAGTGCATCAGTCTTCAGATAAATTTAACTAAGAAGTTGAGTTTAACCCTGAGGAGCTGCACACCACGTGCTACTCCACATATCATATTTTAATTATATAGCATATTTCAATTAAATTACGAAAAGGTTAGAAATCAGCATAATTGTATTTCAAACATTTACCATCTACCTATTCCCAGATACTGGGATATCTTGCATACAGATAAATTCTCTCAGATAATTTTATAACACATCACACAAATGGCTATCATGATCACAAGAATCTTGGATTGCAAAGCAGAGATTCAGAGGACACTTACTCATCAAGAAGCCCACCAACAATATGAAAGTAGGTTTACTAAAGTACTTGTGTACTTTCATAAGCTGTTTAAACTACTTAAAACACAACTCATCTTCAGCTCTCCCACTTTAGAGAATACCTGGGCTCAGTGTTGCAAACAGCACTCAGATGAAAGTGAATTCTGATATTCAAATGTAGGATGGCAGAGGGCTCTTTGCAAGCAATCAAAGTAATTATCTGGATTTGGTTCAACTCTGGGAGCTGTATTCATTTACATTTAGTCCTTCTGAACAGTCATGTTGAAAGGAATGCTGGAGGAGCCTCTGAATCCTAACAGCAATAAACTGATATTTTCTTTGCAGAGCAAGGAATTTTCACTTGCTGGCCAATACTGTATTTCTCTACCCTCTAGTGGTGAAAAACACTTGAAAAAACTACTGGGCTAAAAAAAATACGACCAAGATTTTAGGAGATCTATAAGCATTCAGAAGTCTTTAATGAAAGATAAAATACCTTTTTACAGTGAAAGAAATTACCAGAGCAGTTAGAGCACCAAAATATACTGGGTTTTCATAATTAGCAAGTTGTTTATATTAACAAACCCAGCTTCAAATGAGGTGTGCAGTGAGTTAGAGGGTGCATTAGTAACAGAAAATTGGTCTTGATTCAAATAACTGCTATTGTTACTTACTTCATAGAGTGTTTTGTCTAGGCTTCTCCTCGAAAAACTTGAGCACAGATGCAGCCTGATGATCAAAAGCTAAGAGAGCTCCTAGAGAAAAACACTGACTGGCAACAGAGTGGGAATAAAGTACCTGGTACTGCTGAACATGGTTGGACACCAGTTAAGTTATAAAACTTATAAAGGGGAACTGTTGGCTTGTGTAACATTCAGAAACTGGCTGTTAATACAATATGGGAAGGAAGGAAGGAAGTGGCGGAAGGAAGTGGCGGAAGGAAGTGGCGGAAGTGGCGGAAGGAAGTGGCGGAAGGAAGTGGCGGAAGGAAGTGGCGGAAGGAAGGAAGGAAGGAAGTGGCGGAAGGAAGGAAGGAAGTGGCGGAAGGAAGGAAGGAAGTGGCGGAAGGAAGTGGCGGAAGGAAGTGGCGGAAGGAAGTGGCGGAAGGAAGTGGCGGAAGGAAGTGGCGGAAGGAAGTGGCGGAAGGAAGGAAGGAAGGAAGTGGCGGAAGGAAGGAAGTGGCGGAAGGAAGGAAGGAAGTGGCGGAAGGAAGGAAGGAAGTGGCGGAAGGAAGGAAGGAAGTGGCGGAAGGAAGGAAGGAAGTGGCGGAAGGAAGGAAGTGGCGGAAGGAAGGAAGTGGCGGAAGGAAGGAAGGAAGGAAGGAAGGAAGGAAGGAAGGAAGGAAGGAAGGAAGGAAGGAAGGAAGGAAGGAAGGAAGGAAGGAAGGAAGGAAGGAAGGAAGGAAGGAAGGAAGGAAGGAAGGAAGGAAGGAAGGAAGGAAGGAAGGAAGGAAGGAAGGAAGTGGCGGAAGGAAGTGGCGGAAGGAAGTGGCGGAAGGAAGTGGCGGAAGGAAGTGGCGGAAGGAAGGAAGGAAGGAAGGAAGTGGCGGAAGGAAGGAAGGAAGGAAGTGGCGGAAGGAAGGAAGTGGCGGAAGTGGCGGAAGTGGCGGAAGTGGCGGAAGTGGCGGAAGTGGCGGAAGTGGCGGAAGGAAGGAAGGAAGGAAGGAAGGAAGGAAGGAAGGAAGGAAGGAAGGAAGGAAGGAAGGAAGGAAGGAAGGAAGGAAGGAAATCAATCTGTTCTGCTTTGTTGATAAAGCCCAGCTGGTAAATTCCAAGGTGAAACTGAAAATAGAGAGACTTTTAAAGGAATTCTATAGTTAGTAGACACATGGCATGTAAAATACAAGGAAATTTCATTTGTTTTCTGTATAAGTATTTTATTAGGCCTTAGAGGCATGTTTCTTTTAAAATAAGAGGATCCTAGTTCTGCTTCTGAAAATCTGCTTCATACACTGCCACCTGTAAAATCACTCTTTAAACTTCTGTAACAGGAAAATAAAAGAGAATTTACAATTTCAAAGATGTTTTTTAATGACTCAATAGATAAACATTTGTGGGTATATTCTGTTGTAGTGACATTCCCGAAGCTACACGCGCAGTAGAGTTTACTTCAATGGCCCTCAAGAAGGGGGCATTACAGTATTCAATTACAAACTGCAAGAATTTTTTATTTTGTAAACTGATAAGTAATTGGCATTGACAGAGAAAAATATAGTACTCATTTTTATAAGGCTACAGATTCCACAGTATGTGGGTTCCAGAGCACAACCTGTAAAGTACAAGCAAAAAATCCCAAAATATTTTGGTACACTTGTCTGCTCACCTCCCTCCAAGCCTATAGATATTGAAGTGAGATGTTAGAAGACACAGTACATTCATGAGTGAAAACCACGAGGCCACATCCATTTTCAGAGCACTTAAATGGCACAGTGGAATATGGTACAATCAGCTCTGCTGAAGATGCACTTTGTTTAAAAAAACACATCTTCTAGCATTTTATTTAACTGTAGCCATTACTCTCCTCCCAACACAGTGACAAAAATGCATTTCATACTTTTGACCAACATAGCTATGCCTGCAGAAGTCTGTAGCACAACTTGGTTTCAGAATGCCATTGATATAAAGGTATTTCAGGTCTCCTGATCATGCATGTTTTTGTTCTGTGCTGTTTCTGTTTTGTCTAAGCTGTTTCTTTGTGACTTCATTAGAAATGTTCCCACCATTGATTTCTGGAGTAAAGCTGCATTCCCTGACATTGCAAACAATACCCCTGTGATGAACCTGGCTGTCTCTTTTCTGCAGTGCTGGAGCCACCCTGGTGCTCAGCTGCTCTAAGTGAAATGGATACTGTTTGTGAGATGTGATTTTAAATAGGCAAGAGGATCTACTCCTAAGTCAACACTCAATTCTGAAAGACAAGTACAAGCTTGTAATGCAAAAACACTATTTTAAAGGACTTAAATTTAACAAGAACTATTTTTAATGCTATGTTTCTAGGTCAGTGCTCTCCTTTTTTTTCCTCTTTTTTTTTTTTTTCCTCAGTGGTGAAAATTAAAGTTAGTAGGCTTGAAGAGAAAATATTTCATAGCTGTGGAAATGCTGAACTCAGAAAATAACTGAAGATAGTTTTAAGCTAACTTGTGAAGTGTAGTAGAAAAGAACAATTACTATGAGGCACTAAAGTTGTTATGCCATTTATTTTAACAGAGTATTATATAATATTCAAATATCAATAACCATTAGTATTAATTTCCAGTTAATAGTCCTCTACTTCTTGATCTTGAAAATCTTTGATAAAATATATTTGCACAAAAGTGTTCCTTCTACTTGAGTTTACAAAAACATTAAAAACCTGTGACCCCTGTGAGTGTCTTACCTATGTATTTACTGACACTGATGGTTTGTGGTTTTCAGTATGTTATCTTATAAATTAACATGCTATTTAAGCCTTTTATGAAATTCTCATAGTGATTTTTCTCAATAGCCTCTGATTGCATGAATGTATTTAATATCAACAGCAGAAAACAGTCTAAAGTGAAATACTGTAGATTTTTAATTATTCCCTGTAGTTGTAATAGCACATATAACTTGTGATATCTGAAGGAACAGCTTCAGTGATGAAAAAATCATAAGTCAGCAGAACATTGGATCAGGTAATACCTTCACACCCTCATACACTATTGTGGCTTATTCCAGTATTTTACACATTTAAGCAGTTTTAAAGACCCAGTTTTCAAGGACTTTCTAGGTATGTGCTTTGCTTGCACCAGCTATCAAAATAAAAAAAGCAGTTTTTGTGTAGTATAACTTGTCAGAAAAAAAATCATGTTGGTTTTCTGGGAATTTATTTTTAGATCTCTCCACCCTGATTTAATCTTATTGCTTCTGGGACACTTTTTGTTTGGGTTTTTTAATGTCTCCATTGTAAGCTTTAGTCAAGCAGTCTCAACTGCCTCAAAACTCTTCTAAATATATTTGTCTCTTTTTTCCCATGAAAAAAAAATATTTGAGTTATCTCTATAAATTTTGGTATGTACACATATATTCATGCACATTAAGGTATGACTACCTTCACTTCCTTAGAATGAAGACAGTATGAGAGACCACTTTTCCTGTTATTCAGCACTTGGGTTACATATGACTATTCCTAAAAACCTGTGTCCATGCAGATGCCATGGAGGCACTCATGGCCTGCATTGCCCTGAGAGGTTCACAGCAGGGGTGATGATGCAGTGTTTGGGAGGCAGGGGCCTCTCCAGAGTGGCACAGGTGACAGGGCCACCTCTGTGGGACAGCACAAGGGCACTCCTGGGGATCATGAGCCAACCAAAAAAAAAAGAAGCTGTAAACCTATGACAAAAAAAGGTGCATGACCACAGGCAGCAGCAGGACCTCAGGAGTCTGAATTAAGCACCCTTTTATGCAGTACGTATAGGAAGGAGTTTCTTTTCCATTTAAGATCATCTACAGAAGTTTTTCTTGACAGGCTGATCGTGCCTCTTTTTGCTTTCAGTTATAGCAAAGTACAAGCTATTCTCAAGAGAGTTAATATCCATATCTCTTGTGGGAGATTCCTAAAGGTGTGAATCCCTAGGTGGGATTCCTACAAGGGAAATCCATAGCCATGATTCCTTCAAAAATGCTCTTTATAAATTCTCCAAAAATCATGGGAGCAAGATACAGAAAAAAAGTTCCCATTTTTTAGCTAGGTTCTTATTCCTCTACATTTCACTGAAGAGTTAGATCATGCCTACATGCAGGTTCCTGTCCTGACCATTTATACTGGCCAAAGTAGGCTGGCAGCATGTAGGGGCCTGAGTAAATATATGTGTAGGGGCCTGAGTAAATATATGTATTGTAAATATATGTATGGCAGTAAAAGATCTCTGTATTGTATTAGTGACCCTGCCCTGATTCTAGTTATTGTAAATGGGCTGCAGCTGTGATGTCCTTGATTGGGCAGCAGCTGTAGCCCATGGAGGTAGCTGGGATTAAAGGGGGTGGGGTGGTCAGGGAGAGCCTTGGAGAGGAGCCCTGACTGAGAAGCAACAACACCACTGCTGTGAAGATCTGCTGTGAGAAAATCACCCAGAAGGTATGAGACTCCGGAAATATGATATGCAACAATATGAATACAACAGCAGCACAGTTTGGCAAAAATGAAAACACACACTGATTTTATAGATTTCCTTGAGAGGTTAAATGGTGTGTAAGTGATCTGAATCATTCTCTGAGAATTGTGAGCAGCAGCCTTCTGAGTGCATGTCTAAGGCTTCTATGATCTCAGCCCTCCAAAAGGAAAATATTACCTCTGTTGATATAAACACAACTACTTGAAAAGAAAGATACACAGAAAGAAGGAAAGACAGACTGCATTGAAGTGTTACTTTCCTTTGAATTCCTCAGAATGACTGAACTCAGGCAGCAGTGTGATACAACTTATATCTGAGTTTCTATTTAAAACTTTTATGTTGTCTGTAATGAATTCCCTAAGGCACCTCTACTAGAAAATTTTTTGTAAACCTCTGCCACCTTCCTTTATACCAGAGAGCCTCCCTATGGCTTCTGTAACTTTTCACATGGAAGCCTGAATGCCTGTGGTCCAAGATATAATAAGGCGAAACAAATTTCCTCCAGTTACTCTGACACTTTGAATGTAGAATCTAACATAATTTAATATGAAAATTCTCCCTTCTTCAGACAAACAACATTTTGTATTACATATTTTCATTCAATAATAAAGCATGCATATTGCATACATATTTACATAGAAAATCTTCCAATGTAATACTAAGCTCTTCTATGTAACTACCATATTTGTATAAACATAATGACAGATGCTTATACAAATATGCCTCTATTTGTCTTCTTACCTCTATTACAACCTGTGTAAGTTTACCTTGGAGGGTGATCAGGACTTCATCTTATATAGTTTTATTGTTGTTACTGTTTTGGGGTTTTAGAGGTCTTATAGCAAAATGTCCGTGAGCACTGTCAGGAATGGTATTGCAATGTAGTTAGGATAGGTAATAGGTGTAATGTCATCCCTGTCCAGTCAGACAGGGAAAAGTCACAGGCTGCCTGGGTGATGTAGGTACATATGCATGTTCTTTCTAACACAGTAATCCTACTGATAGAAAGGACCAGAATTTCAGTAGTCACATATGCCCCCATCCATACGCTGGTATGTTAATGCAGTTCACTCAGTGACTGGGATTGAGTGGTGGCAAACTCTGGTTTTGAGTCATGGTCATGTTCCTGTGGTGACCCTGCTTTGGCCTCTTCACCCTCCTTGTCTGTCTTTATGGGATGAAATGATTTTCATAGGCAGTTCTGTAGTTTCAGTTATATATAGGAGTGACTCCTGCCAGCACAGGCTGGTCTTGGAGGGTGGTGAAGCCCTTGAACAGGTTGCCTAGAGATGATTTGTATGCTCCATTCCCAGAAGTGTTCAAGGCCAAGCTGGATGGGACCCTGAGTATCCTATCTAGTGAAAATTGTCCCTGCCTGCAGCAGGAGAACTAGATGATATTTAAGGTGCCTTCCAACCCAGGACAATCCATGAATCTATACTAAAAATCTTTGAAATTCTCCAATGGTACTGTAACAGCCTAGAGGGCTGGAGGGCTCCCGAAGAATTCGGGAGGAAGGAAAAGAGGAAGGAAGGAGAAGGAAATGCCGCGAGCGGTTTGTGCCGGCCCGAGGAACGCGGGGTGTAATTGCGGGCAGTGCCCACCGGGTGGCGCGGGCAGCGCGGAGCGGGAGCAGTGCCCGGGTCGCGGCTCGGGCACGGCAAGGACACGGCACGGCTCGGGCACGGCTCAGGCATGGCAAGGACACGGCACGGCTCGGGCACGGCAAGGACACGGCACGGCTCGGGCACGGCTCGGCTGGAGCATGGCAAGGACACGGCTCGGGTCGGGCACGGCACGGCTCGGGCATGGCAAGGACGCGGCTTGGCTCGGGCATGGCACGGCTCGGGCATGGCAAGGACGCGGCACGGCTCGGGCACGGCTCAGGCATGGCAAGGACACGGCTCGGCTCAGGCACGGCTCGGCTGCGTCAAGCCTCGGGCACGGCTCGGGCATGGCAAGGACCCGGCTAGGGTACGGCTCGGGCACGGCGCTACACGGGCACGGCTCGGTTCGGGCCGGCGCTGCTCGGGCACGGCTCGGTTCAGTCCCGGCACGGTTCGGTCCCAGACAACCCAACGTGGCACACAGCACCGATAATCCTCGCCCAGACTCCACAGGACATGAACATCACACAGGGAGCGCAGCCGGCAGGAACACAAGTATATACTGCAGCTGTGGGCAGACACACGGGAACTCTGAGAGCAAACAAAGCTACGTGATGACCAGCAGCTATTACACTAACATAATAAATGTTTATAAGCACTTTGTTTTAACAATCTCTGCTCAGATCTTCATTATCTCAACTCTTCATGCCTCATGCTGGATCCAAAACAAGGACTTCGATAGTTTAACCCCAGCTGCCAACTATACAGTATGCAGCCTCTTGCTCTTTCCCCCAACACCTCCCTCAATGGGGAGGAGAATCCCAGTTAAACCTCTTGAGCTGACATAGGAAAAAAATATTTGAGACAAAATATAATAATGATAATTAAATTAATTATGCTAATATAACAATAATTGCAAGGAAAAGGGGATAGAGTAAGAGAACACAAGTGAAACAAGCAGCACACTATACAGTTCCTCACAACCCATTGACAGGTGCCTTCCCCATCCTCAAGCAGCAATCAGACCCTTCTGGGCAACTATAAAGGTAGTTCAAATGCTGGGCATGGCTTTCTATGGTAGGGAATATCCCTTTGGCTGTGTCAGGTCAGCTGTCCTGGTTATGCTTCCTCCCAACTCCTTGAGCAGCTCCTCACTGACAGAGCATGGGAAACTGAAAAGTTCTTGACTTAGGTAAGCTCTGACTCACAACAGCCAAAATATCAGTGTGTTGTCAACATTATTCTCATAATAAATCACAAAAACACAAGCACTATACCAACTACTAAAAAGAAAAAAGGCTCTGTCTCAACCACAACCAGAGTGCTAGAAGTGAAGTGGCTGGGATGGATTTGGGCAAAGAACAAAAGGGTGAGCTATTTATAACACTACAGTAAAGAATCTAAGTGTCTGAAGCCTTTTTGGCACAGGGGATGAGATCTGAAATACCAATAGGAGGAAACTTGGCAGGCTGATTATATCACACAACCACAAACTTCCCATGGCAAGCACCAGGTGCTTACAAAGGTTGAAGCAACTACTGGATGCTTGGAAACATACTCTGTGACACATGCCATGGGCCAGAACACCATCTTTGGCATTGAAAATCGACTTCTGTGGTGACACTGCACCTCCAAAAGAGCTGATTCAGTTGTGAATGTGACTAACAATCTCATAGACACCTGGGCCAAGAACAAGGCATTGACTGCGTGTATCACATCCCTGTCATGCACCAGCCTCTGAGGTCATTGAACACTACAGTGAATTGTTAATGTGTGTGGGACATTCAAGCATTGGGATACAAATTTAACAGAAGCCATTTCTTTAGAATACATAACAGGATCTTCTAGTTGATTGGCCCTGCCCAAATGAAGCTGCTGCACACTGTGGGAGCAAGTGAGGTTTCTGCAGGTCATGTATGGCTGAGAGAAACAGTCTGGGTTACACCATTTATGCCATTGGCCTTCTTGGCCAATGGACACACTGCCAGCTCATGTTCAGCCAGCTGTCCACCAGCATCCTCAGCTCCTTTTCTGCCGGGTCACTTCCCAGCCACTCTTCCCCAGTCTGCAGCACTGCCTGGGGTTGCTGTGACCAAGTGCAGGACTCAGCACTTTGCCTCACCTAAACACTTTAACACAATCCCACACACTAACACTAACAATCACGTGTGTAAACACTCTCACTCACATCCACTGATACATTCACACTCTCACACACACCACCAATGCACACAAATGTGCTGACACTCCCACATTTTCCCATCAGAAAACGCTGAATAACATCTGTAACACATACAAAAACACTCAGTAAAAATGCACACCTCTAGTGTAAAACAGGGACCCCTTCCCTTCCCTTCCCTTCCCTTCCCTTCCCTTCCCTTCCCTTCCCTTCCCTTCCCTTCCCTTCCCTTCCCTTCCCTTCCCTTCCCTTCCCTTCCCTTCCCTTCCCTTCCCTTCCCTTCCCTTCCCTTCCCTTCCCTTCCCTTCCCTTCCCTTCCCTTCCCTTCCCTTCCCAGCTACACCCAGAGGCCAAAGTGTTTTTTTTATATGTAGTTATGTTTTTAAGTTGCTCTTGTTGGCAAGTTCTTCTGTTTCCATGACAATTTTGATCAGTTTTCTTTCTTTTTCTAATTTTGTGTTGCTTTCACTAGTTGCTGTGTCTCCTTTAGAGATAATGTTGACAGTAGGAAACATCTGTTCTCTGCAACACAAAGCATGGGGTTTGGAAAAGAATCCACATTAACAGGAGTGAAGGGTCTGGAGGTAACAAAACTCTCACAGCAGAAATGACAACCCCAACAGATGGGATTATTCAACACAAAGAGAAAGCTCTGGGGACATTATGGGGCCTTTCTGTATATGAAGAGGGCTTTATAAGCAAGATGGAGAGAGACCCTCTACCAAGGTAGATAAACAGAGCCAGGGGCAGTGGTTTTAAACCAAAAGAGGATTAATTTAGATGGGACAAAAGGAAGCATTTGTTAGGGTGAGGGTGGTGAGATGCAGCCCAAAGAACTTGTGGTATCTCATTCCTGAACCTATTCAGGGTCGTGTTGGATGGGGCTTTGGGCAACCTGGTCTAGTGAAAAATGTCCCTGCCTGTGGCAAGGGGGTTGCTCTAGATGGTCTCTAAAAGTCCCTTCTAACCCAAAACATTCCATGATTCTTACAGAATGGAGCATATTCACCTGCTGCACTATATTTCTCATCCCAAGCCCTAAGGCCCCTTCTGTCCAGCTCCAGACCACATTTCCTGACCTATTGCATTGTTAGCTGCTGACAGCATGGCAGGAATACAGGCAGAGCACCCAAGCACATCAGGCTTAGGCACAAGGTTTGGAAAATCAAAGCCTGTCTGATTTGTACCTGGGGAATCATACCAAAGGAAGAAGAAAGTGCCTCTTTGTGTATGTGGGTCACAAAAAGAGGGCTGGGGAAAATGTGGGCCTCCAGCCAAAAGGAGCCAGAGCACAGTATGTCCTCCTGGTTTTAGCTCCAGTTCTTGGGGCTGATGGAGGTCCCAAACACCTCCCATTGTTTCTGTTGGAGAAAGCAGAAAGTCGCAGCATTAGGCCATAAAGGGCTCACAGAAACGAGCAGCATTTGTCAGCAACCTGTGCTGGTGAACTTCAGCAGGAGCTGCTTCTGCTGCACTGTAATTCTCTGCACAGGCCATCGGCTTACCAGGGTTTAATTACAGTTTGGCCGTCCTCTAAATACAGTGTTTAGCTGTAGGTTTTGGCATAATTTCTCTCTCTTTCAGGGTAAATGAAGTTAATAATCATTTTGCAAAATGGTTTATAAACAATCATGCTCAGTGTTACTCTTCATAATACAGTTGAAAAAACCACTCAAATCGAAACAACAAAAAAGCTAATTTCCTAGCAGACATGCCATCACAGAATTATCATCTATCTCTTCTGACTTCCAGTTATTTGAGCAAGGCGAAGTTTAAACTTTTAAAGCCAGTCAGCTGGAAATAAATTGCTAATTTGCAAGTGTTTTGTTTATAAAAACTCAGGAAATTTTCTTTATATACATTTTTTATGGAAAAGGGAAAAAAAAACACTTTAGAATGACTCAAGGGAAAAAAAATCCTGGTGTATATGAGGAGTCTTCCTGATTTCCTGAGGGCCACAGATTTTCTTTGAAATGCTCTTTAGAACCAGAAGATGGTGTGCTTCCACCACATCATGCTGCAGTCACCTTGAGGAAGGGATAATGTTTGCTGAGTAAAATAATCTCTCCTCATAACCTAAGCAATAGTTAGGATGGAATCAAAATAAGTTTGTGGTAAAAGAAGTATTTCATGTTTAATGAATGTGCTTACTACTGCGTTTTCAGACATATTTTGCTTCTACTTTCAATGAATTTTTAGAAGTGGCATTTTATGAAAAGTTTATAAAATAATTTTAAAATAATTATTAAATTATTGTTTGGAGATTATAATGTCTTTAACTGAAAAAATGGACAATTAAGGTTTAAAATAATATGTTGTCTCTTAATATTTGAAATATTATTCAGGTGTTTGAACTGTTTGTACATAAATGTCTTTTACTTGGTTCCTATTCCTTTATGCAGACTCTGCTGAAATTTTTATATTAAAACTAGTTTTGATGTTAAACAATTTATTCTATAAAAAATGAAAATAGCTTATTTCTGTGTAAAACAGTAAACTGAAACTAAAAAGTTTTGCTCCACAGTGTTCCATGTATTAGTAAAATGTCACAGACTTCAGAACTAAAAAAAAAATTGAGACCTAGTAGAACTGCACCATAAGAGTATGTTCATGGGCATGGAATGGAAGGGTCTTAAAGTGAATTTTGCTCTTTCAGCTTTCATATCTATTTTTCTATCTAACTACCTGGAGTCATTCATAGATGCAGAAAGGATAAGAAAAATAAAGTTTCCTTTTTAGGCCTTTCCAATTAACTTCTTACTGTTAGAGCAAACTTTTTATAACCAGCCTAATTTATAATAATTCATATTTATATATCTTACTGTTAGGCCCTGATAAGAAGTGCAGCTTAGAAGGCAGCAATATGAGGACTATTGCTGCTGGGTGTGAGTTGCTGGGGGATTGAATCACAGAATCATAAAGTGACAGAATGTTTTGGGTTGGAAGTGACCTCAGAAATCATCCAGTCCTAACCCCCCACCTTCCACCAGAGCAGGTTGCTCAAAGCCCATCCAACCTTCACAGGGAGCAAGAGGCACAACTGCCTCCCAGGCAGTGAGAACCTCAGAGAAGAGAAAACAATTCTTACCTCTATTTCCTGCTCCTGTTGTTTTGCACATGTGGAATGTGTCATGGAGATTGTTTACCCAAAGTAATTTGTTAATTGGACACCGGTGATGATTGTTTTGATTCCTTGACCAACGGGATCCACGTGTGGTGTGACCGTCTGCAGACAGCCATGGGTTTTTCAGTAGAATTCCCTAGTATAGTATCTCTTTAGTATGTACTTTGGTATAGTATTAGTGTAATATAGTATAGCTTAATAAAGCAGTTGTTCAGCCTTCTTTATCATGGAGTGGGAGCACATTATTCCCTGGCTGGGGGATCGCTGGTTTCTACAATACAACCTGGCCTTGAACACTTTCAGAGGTGAGGCACCCACAATATCTCCAGTGCCTCACCACCCTCACAGTAAATAATTTCCTGCTAATATCTAACCTAAACACACAGTCTTTCAGCCATTCCCCTTTTCCTGTCACCACATGCCCTTGTAAATACTCTCTCTCCAATTAAAAGTAGACCTCTTGTCTTGAAAGGTTTTATAAGATTGAACTCATGTTTATGACTTTAGCATGAGAAAATGACAGAATGAGACCTACTGTCTCATAGCTTTTACTCATTGGAAACTCCATAAACAAACAGTACATGGATGATGCAGCAGCAGCAACAAAGGAGAAGCTTTGTTGGCAGTGTGTGTTTTGTCCTAAGCAGCAATTTGCCTTGGTTGCCTAGCATGGTGGTTTCTCACTGAGTTTTTGTTGGAGGCAATGCCAAATTTTCTGGGGCATGTATGCCAAGCAAGGAAGCACTACATATATCTTTAGCTGAATAGGCTGTAAGGAAAAGGATTGGCATGTGGGAGGTTGCTGGATCTTTTTTTTTTTTCCAGATATTTTCTTATCTCAAAATGAAAAATGAAATAAAGGTTTCTATTGGCTGCTGAGATAGGGGCTAAAGCAAAACAAATGCTAATTGAACAGGCATTTTTATTACAAATTTTTCACTGTCATATTGAAAAACATCTCAGCTTCACCAGGAAGGATTAATAAGATTGCAGTTCAGCTAAACCCAGATAGCCTTGCAATTTGTTAAAGAACTGATAGCAGTGATGTAGCAAGACTGACTTCGACATAAATTCAGGTTTTACCAATGGAATTTTGTGATGTTCATCATCAGAAGGTTTTACACAGGCCTGGGTGTCTGGCATGCATTAAATGAAAACAGCAAAAGAAATTAAATACTCCTGCTGCACCATGTTTATTTCAGGAGTAGTAGCTACAGTAATAAATAACAGTGTATGTACACAAATATTGAAATCCAGCTTCAGAGTGGGACAGTGAAAGTGTATGTCATATTTTGAATTTCAAGCACATGAAATGTTATATTAAATTTCTCTTGTCAAGGAGAAAGAAAATTTTAATAAGCCTTTGCAAACAGATAATATTAAGTCTAACAAAACCAGCTTTGAGTCTTCATACATACTGAAGTGATTGAAATCTATTGCAAATTTTGCAATTTTTTTCCATAACAAGTGGAAACTTATTGAAGGGGTTTTTTGCCAAATCTTTAGAAGTAGATCACAGACTGATGACTGAAAACCGTTTCAGTATATTAATTACAGGGTATTTATTATATGATTCTTAAGGAAATGTACAGTAAGAGTGCATATAACAAACCTGTAAAACATTTAATACCTAGATGTATATTTTCAAAAAGGCCTCATTTTACACTGGGGTACCATGAAACAGCTGAATCTGAGTCACTTCGAAGCAGAATCCTATCCATGTGACTGTGTTCATGTTTTGTACTTTATCCAAACTAATAAACCCTACTAAGAGATTTCTTCTTAAAAGTCTTCTTCATTTAAGCTTTTCAAGCGTCAGAACACACTCTGAGCTGTCTGGAAAAGGCAAGAAAGATACAGAGTTGATTAGCATTTTGGAAAATGTTATTAATCTAACACAAAGCAGAAAGATAATTTTTCTATACCAGAGAGGTGGGTTTTCTTGTGTTTTTCAGACATGCTCACAGGAAGAGGATAGGTCAGCTCTCCAACCATGGCAGTCTGGAGGAAGAGGGAATAGAGCCATTTATTCTGATACTTAAAACCAAGTCCAGTTTTAAAGTCAAATATCCTCTAAGAGCAGTAATGAAACAATTACTCATTGATACCCTTCCCCTCATGAAGGGTAGGCCTGTCTCGCTTCCAGCTATTTCAACACATTAAAAAAATTGAACAAACTGCTTAGTAATATTGGATTTTAATTTCTTACATGCTTGCAAAGAGAATGATGATATATCCTGACCGTAACCTACAGCCAGCTTTTATGAAATGGCAGTGTTCTGTGAGGAAACAGAATTAATGCCAGGTGATCTGTATCAAAAAGAGGTTCTCCTTCCATCCAGCATCATTTGCTGTGGCACATTATTGAACAAGAAGAGCATCTGCCATGATGTAGACTGGAAGACAGCTTTCATTGTCACACAGGATAGAGATTTTCTCTTTCCTTGAACACTTCCTTGGAGACAAGTATTAAAACCCTTCTTTAAAATCATTTACAACCCCAAAGAATAAAAGCTTATTCTCAACAATTTATACCTCAGCATCCATGCTGTGAAGAGGAGGGGAAAAAATACACTTTCTAGAAGATGCAGAGGAGTGTGGTGTTTTATGGTGTAGGTATCTTCCCCATGATGTAGCCATGATGACAATCAGTGTTGTACATCCACTTACAAGGTATTGCTCCAGATTTTGGCTACTCTACTATAAGGAAACTGCATAAGCATTAGGAAGAATCTAGAGGTCAGTGGAAATGGGAAATGCCTTTGAAAAAGCCATCTGTTAGATAAATTTGGAGGAATTAGATTCAAAAAAACTTGAAAAATAAACTAATAGCTTCAAGTACAAAACCTTGCTATAAAGAAGCTTCATGATCAATTTGCATTCACCTTCTATTCACAAAGAACGAAGTTTAGTGCAAGAGAAGTGCCTCTTCCTGGCAAGAGAGGATCTTTGGTTACACACAGGAGGACATATCATAGCTGCAAGGATTGTGACACCATGGAACTGTTCTCTTAGAGTAGATCTGCAGTGTCTTTGATTTGCTTTGGTAGGTTGAACAAACACCCAGCCAGGACAAACTGCATATCCTAGAAACATCTCAGCTCAAGGAGTTCGACTCTGCTTGTCTGCTGGTAGTGCTTTTCTCTGAGTTTATAGGACTTTTTCAGGCCCTGATAGAGAAGAATACATAATTTGAAAAACCCTGTGTGATCAGGGATGAATGAAGTCATCCCTGTGTCTCATGATCTATAGTACTAAATGCTGTTTATTTGAGCTCAAAGGGGAAATACATGGTTTAACTTGTAGTATCTTGAACTTTAGTTGATGAAGTCAAGTGAGAACAGCCATATGTGAGTGTGGTACACAGTTATAAAACAGCCTGTGTTTACTTGGAAAGATTGCTAATTAGTGATGAGTTCCTTGTAATCGCAGGTAACATTTGTCATACAATTAGTCTGCAAAGCAAAGCTGCATCAACCAGTGACTGAGTACAGTTCATCCTATCCCTTACCACCGCAGCTAGAGAGAAAACAGTGATGGAGCAGCATCTTTCCCACTGCACACCAGGGCTGGCCATGAAACTTTGCCTTCTATTAAAACAAGATTTCCTTTGAAGACCTAAATAAATAAAAAAGAAGAATTCTACCAGCCAGTACTGTGATGGTTTGAAAGCTGGGAACTTCAGCTTTTCTCTGTACAATTGAAAAACTCTGCCTTCTCAGAGTTGTGTTCGTTCCATTTCTCCACGGAGCCCCTCTATCCCTGAAGCAATTTCTAGCAGGACTCAGCTATTCTTACACTCACTGACACCATCTTTTCTTCCTTCCATCTCTCACTCCCTGTCCCTTTTACCTGACCAGAATATGTTGCTTGTATCCTGGTTAATAAGTTCCACTCCAAGCACTTCTATCTGTCTGGTAAGGAATGGGACCCATCTTTCAGTGACTATGTTACAAAAGCAAAGAGGACAAAAATAATGCTGACCAAAATGTAATTGCACAGGGCAGAAGAACATGTACACAAGATTAGTACAGTGTGGCACAGAGAAAGTTTGCATCAAAGACATTGAGAATATACTTACGAAAAAGATTAAAAAGGCAACCTACAAAATTTTAAAAGGGTACTTACTTAACTGTATCTGGAAATATGAAGCAGCAGATCAAATTGCACTATTGTGACACTGCTCAGCCTATGTGAGAAACCATGGTTTTGAAATCTATCCAAGATTTTTGTGGAGTTGTGAGTAGTCAGATACTCTCTGAAATCCACAATGTCATCTTGCTTTTACTAAAAACAGTTGGCATTTAAAAGGGAATTGGTTCCTTTTCTATTTTTGTAAAGCATTATTGGTTGCAATGGTATATAATTATTGCCCTAAACCAGTCTTGTCACATATACAATTAAAGCAGAAATAGTACTTGTGTCATTACCAGGCTGAAGATGAGAGACTTCTGCTGAGAATTTGATGGTAGCACATTTCCTCCCTACACCATGGAAAGTTTTCAGATCCTCCTCTAACCACTGTTCATTTGTAAACACTACCTTAGCCTGGATTCAACTCAAAACCTAAATTGTCTGGATGCAGCTACTTTTCCTACATCTCAAGGAAACATTTTGTGGTTTGTCACTTGGGACATAATGGATAATTACACGTGGGACTCTAGTGCTGCCTATTATTAAGCCCCTGTTCCGTGCTGTTTATCATATTGCCAAATCAAATTAACCATTTAGTCTTAAATTTTCCATGGTGGCTGTCTGCTCCAGACCAATTTTTATTTTCAAGAGAAAAAGAAGAATAAGAAAAAAGTCCAAGGTAAACACATTGCTCTGTGAGCACTAAAGCCCCTTGAAATATTGTGGTTTGTAACTCAAATGCATCCTCAGATCTTTTGTAAGCATTGAATGAACACTGATCCTTTTTCTCTTACATGCATTAAGAATTCTTCTCTTCTGAACAGATGGTTTTATGAAACTTTGTAGTACCTTGATTCCTCAGGGGCTGCTACCTTCCTGTGGAATTCCTGAAATAAAGTCCTGCAGAAGCTGTAGCAGAGTGGAGGGCTGCCTGATATGCACATGGGTCCACACATTCTTTCCTTTATGAAAGAAGGTTAAAAATCTGGGTGTAAGGCACTTTTTAAAAAAACCTGCCAATCACCCCCACCCCAAGCACAGGGAGAGGGATATTTTGCTTCCCAGTCATGCAGAGAATAGAAGTCTGAAATTGGATAAGCAGCCCACGGGAAGGCTGAGAGTGTTCCATTCTCTAAGCATGGAACACAGCCTGTTGGGACAAAGAATGAAGTCAAAGAATCAGAACAAGAGCACCTAGGGGAGCTAAGGGAAAGGAAGGGTGACAGTTGGGACAGATTCAATTAAGGGCAGCATCCTAAAATGCATTCACAAAAACCTGATTAAGGTTACATAACTTTCACGTCTAGCTCATCCCGTTTTTAAGACCTTGACTTTGTAATTTTAAACTACTGTTAATGTGGTATTTTTAGATGTATTTTAATTGATATACTTGAAAATAGGCCATCTTAGTCATTTGGGCCTTGTAATACTGAGCTGATTCCAAAAGCTTTAAGATTCTGGGTACAAAATCCAGGCTCTGTGACAAAGATGGTGCACGTGGTACAACATCAAACCTAGCAAGCTCTAGCTTTGCAGTGAAAAACAAATTCAAAATCTAGGCAATTCTCAGTGACACCTGAACTTTGAACTGGAGATTTCTTATATTTACCAGTTTTTACACATAAAAGCTGTTTATTTACTTTACATTTACCAGTTGTTACCAAAAAGCCTTAGAAGTAATCATAGGAGGTAAGAAAAATAAACTCTCTTTCCCATTCCGTGAATGAATCCTTTAGGCATTTTTTTAAATGATTCTTCTCTTTTTGAGTACTTCTACCCTAATTAACTTTGAATTCTGAATTTTATATTAGCCCTCTCCACTTTCTTTTTCCTCTCTTTCTCCCTTTATACTAGAAAAGTCTAATGTACCCTTATTTCACATTGTAGGCAAATTTCTAAGAAATGTTTATTAGCCTTTCAAGTGTTATCATATTAGGCGGGAAAAGGTGGATGCTATTAAAATTGCTGATTTTATAGGGAAATAGCCACAAACTATATGTATTGTGAGTGGCCTGATCTTTTTACTGTGTTTTAAATTTTCATGTTAGGAAGAAATATGTGAAGAACCTGCATCTTAGGGCTGATTCTTCCTAGTTTTGGATCTAATGGTGCTTGTGTGGAACTGTGGCATTGATCTGTTCAAGAGAACTGTTGTGCCAGGCATGCTCACATACGAACAGTTTCGAAATCAAAAACCAAAACTTAAAGCACTTTCCATGCTAAGAAAGAGATTTGGGGTTTCTACTGTTTACACTTATATGTAAACAAATTCTTTTTCAGGTCTGATGCCAGCTGTCATAAAACAAGACTGTCCAGTCATCTTCTGTTAGTGTGGTTAACATGATGCATCTCTATTTTTCTTAGAGTTGACTGATTCAGAGCTAATGGTTTCTCTCTTTTCAGAGAGTCCTCAGAATCCCCCACAGAGGTCCTTATGTCTCTCTTCTATCACTTCAGGGCCAGCTGTTGGATCAGACCAGGTTTATCGCAGCTTAACCAAGTCAGGTATTGGAAAAGTTCCAAAGACAGGCTTCCAACCTCCCTGGCAGTCTGTTCCACTGCCTGCCTGCTGTGTTAGCAAAAAATAGTTTTCCTTATATGTATTGAGAATATCTCTTACTTCAGCTTATTGCTGTTGCCTGTCATCTCTCTGAAGAGCCTGACTGCCTCCTCTTAGTCCTTTCCCTGTAGGCACCAGGGTGGCTGTGAGGTGTCCCCAAAACTGTCCCTGTACAAGGCTGGAGAAGTCTCACTGCCCCAGCCCCTGTGCACAGGGCAAGGCTCCAGCCCTTGTCATCCTCATGGCCTCTGCTGAACTTGCTCCAGTCTGCTGATGCCTCTGCTGAAGTGGGGACACAAAAGTGCATGCAATGCTCCAGGGGACCTGTGAATGGCCAGCTGGGGTGCTCCACCATTTCCCTTGAGCTGGGTTACTTGCCAAGTAGAAATCCTATGCAAACCCAAGAATATGGTTTCTGTTAGTAAAAGAGAAGAAGAATTTGCATATTCTGTTTTATTCCTCTCATTGTTTTGTTTTGATTTTTCTTAACTGCTTCTATCCTCCTGTCCTTGTACAATTACACTGCGTGGACTTCACAATGATGATATGCACAAACCTAAGACAGCTTCCGTATGCTGAAGGTTGCCTGTTTCACTGTGGTATAATTCCTGTCCATAATCAATATTTGTAGTCATCTTCCCATGTCAATGTTATTGACATTCTGCTAAACAGTATTCTAATCCTGTAATTTTCTTTTGAGAAGTCAAATCCTCCATCCCATCTTTTTTGTTGATGGTACTGTAATGGTACAGGAGAATGTGAAGCCTATTGCAATTCTAGTTATGTTATAGTGTTGAGCCATAGAAAGATTTGATTGAAGTTATTGGCATATTCATTTTTAAACTTCAAAAGCTATCCAGTGTACATAAAGAATGCAAGCATGTGGGAATGCTTACAACCTGCTATTCTGAATTTAAAATTAAAACAAGTTCGGTCATGTGCCACTGTCACAATTGCATATTCCTTATGTATATTCCTTACCTTGTGTGCTTTAAATAGACTACGAATAAAAGCATAGAACACAAGTGCATTATTTCTATACAGTTTATTTTTTAAGCTTTACTGGGGAACAGAAGATGACTCTGAATGTGTCAAAAAGACATCATTCAATGGCTTACAAGTCAAACTTATTGTCAAGTGAAATCAAAATTATAAACAATGCTTAATCTTCCTGTTGGGCTTTCATTTCCTTCAGTTTTATACCTTTCAGTGGAAATAAGAATGCTTGCCAAGTTAAATGCAGGCAGGTTCAGGTTTTTTACAGGTTCTGAGTTCAGAAATGATCTCAGCACAGCAGTAGAAAATAATGAACACAGATGGGACAACCAGTAGCAAGTGTCATTTCACACCACATAACCTGATGAAAAAGCATAAACTCTTAAAGGCTCTAGGTCCACTCTTCTGCCAATTAACTAATACTGCTAAAAGGAAGGGGGAAATAATAATGTATGTATAATAAGTATTCGGCAAATTGAGAAATCAGACCTTGATGAACATAGATGAAATTTAGAAAGTTTCTAAACACAGAAATAAAGGTATACATATATTTACTCGTACACTAAGTATAGATATAAATATAAAATCTTTAAAATGCAGATATGGAAAAATACATATGAATGTACATATTGGAAGCATCCAACAGCAATTGACTTATTCTTGCATATGAAAGTAAACATGCCCACCATAATAATATGAGGGTAATCTAAGAGTAAATCATGAAACCTACACCTCCTTCTTTGCATTCCCCACAATTACAAAAAATAAATCTGTGTGCCCTCACCACAAAATCAGGGGTAGCCATTCTTTAGAGGCAGATAAGAATTTTACCTGAAGTAGCTCTTTGTTCCTGATTACAGCGTTCCTATTGTAGCTGCTGAAAACATATTCCTGTTGTCCTCTAGAACAAAACTTCCCTTGCTCTTGGAGATAAAATGTACTCTCCCTTCCATTCTTCATATTTTTCCTTCCCATCAAAATAATATAGCCTTTTTTAATGTTTCCTTTTAGAATATGCACAATCTCTACTCTTCTTTTTGCACATTCGGTTATTTATTTTTGGTTATTTTTGCCTGAATTAATGTTAAAAACTGCCTGTAGAATTTGGAGTACATCACTTAATCACCTCCTCTTCTGACACCAGTTTTTGGGTTTATTTCTGGTGTAATTGCTTCTTCATAAGTTATTTTAATTGGATATGAGGTTGCTTTTTTTCCTTGTTCCAAGAAGAAACTTAGCTCTTTTTATGACATATTACAGCTAAGTAGGCCTTCTTTCTGAGATGCATTATTCTGTTTTTGTTTATAGCACATTTTACTTGCAACTATGTTATTTTTTTACCTTATTTTGCTGGCATTCCCCATAATACCTTATAATATTTAATAAAGGTAACATTGTAAATTTATTTTCCCAAAATAATTTAATTTAATCATAAAAATATTAAAGAAAATTAGATTGATGAGCTAACATCTTGACATTTCTTTACAGTAAGTGGGCTTTTTTTTTTTAATTTCTTAACGTCTTTTAAATAGTTTTTAATTTCTGAGTGATCATCATCTCTTTCCACATTGGCTTTGAATAAATGCAAAGGAGTTTCAAAGGTTTTGCAAAAAACCAAAAAGAGGTCTTGCAAAACTCTTCAGTTATAGCAAATAGATGACTGGGTTTTTAGTTCTTCCCTTCATGGGAAAAGTTAGTCACAATAAAATTTTAATCTGTGATCTTTTCTTTCTCTGATAAAATTTAAAATAAGAAATGTTGAAATACATTACTGGTTACTATTGATCCACCATTGTCAGATTCATGATTTCATACAAAGCTGTGGTTGAACAAATGAATTCCCTGACCTTGAATGACCTTGACACTATTTATGGACCTGTATTAGTAAAACATGAGAATGAAGTATCTTCAAGTTACTCAAAACTTTGAAGCACAGTAATGTTGTAATTCTGTACCCACCTTGCACTTGCATATTTGAAACCATTTTTGTTTAGACTGCCTAATTTTTTAAATTTATCTTTTCCATTGAGGCTTCTGGTTCTTCTGTCTCCTTAGTTGCAATATCTTCTTTAAATAGATCTACTCAGAAGCTATTTTGACATCGCTAATTTTGGAATAAAGAAACAGCATGAGTTAAGAAAGCTAGTGAAATGCTGACTCTTTCTGAGTATGCACTTTTGAGAAGAGCATCTGGCCTAAAATATTAGTTCAGAAATCATAGAATAATCTATGACATTGAATGTACAGAAATTCTGGTGAGTTGCCTAGTAGAAAGCTTGAAGTGAAGATGGTTCACATTAATGAGAAACAAAAGGAAATTATCATAATGTGCATAACATTAAAATTTCTGAGATTAACAGTTTAGAGCATTGTTTGAAATTAGAAGCAATGGCATGATGCAAAGGTATCTTTACACTGGGGGAAATGTTTAAGTCTTCAAAATATTCTTGCCAAAAGGCTGAAAGATGAGAAACACAACTAGTCTTCATAAGCAATCTTTATGTGCCTGTAGGTGGAGGTAGGTATTTCACAAGCCTTTGTCTTCTTCCCTGCAATGCAGGTGTTAATGTCAAAGGAGTAACAGAGAGGAAGTTTACTGCAGACTTTCTCCAAAGTATTCCAGAATCTGAGAGGGCTTGCCATGAACTTTGTGTGGGTTTTTTTTGTATGTAAATAAAATTCAGAATAAAAAATCCCATCTCCTCATAGGTTAGATGCTCACATCTTGTTTTATCCAACAAGTTTTGAGTCTTATTAAACAAAATGGAATCATTTCTAAAAGAAAGATATATCATGTTTACATCTAGGTGACAGTTTTGTTCTGAGAGGCAGAAAACATGAGTTTAATTATCCTTTCGGAAGGAGAGGGAGTAGATTTATGTGTGCAACTAACTGAACAAACACTCTGGTTGTTTGACTATGGGAACAGACTTACTTGGGTAGCCCAAGCTCACAGTGTTTAAGGGGCATGCAGACATTGCACGTAATAATGTGCTTTAGCATTTTCCCAGGCAGTTGGACTAGATCATCGATGTAGGTCCCTTCCAGCTGCAACTATTTTACTCTTTTCTTTTTGGAAGTAGATTTTTCCAAAGTAACCTCCCATATTTAATCTCTCACTTTGAAAAGTGAAAAGATATTTAGAAGAGAATTAATTACACTTAAATTTGTATGTAATAGCACATATCAGAGGTGGCTACGTAAGGCTCCTTTAGGAATTTGTAAAAAACCCCAGATGAATCAGATGAAGTAGACAAACATCTTGAAGTAGACATGGAAACCATGTCAGAAAAAATATTCTCTGTAAATATCTACAAACTGTGAAAATAATTTAAAATTTCAAAGTCAGATGTAGACAGTAAGCTTACAGACATATATTTAGGAAAGAAAAACCCCAAAGCCTGGTTCTGTTGTTCTGCAGAAATTTAGGCCTGGTTGAATCACTCAACTTCTTGACTCTTCCAGGGTTGCCAGAAGCAGAACTCAGAAAATCTGGTATGCCGTAAAATCTAAATAATTGTTTTAGATTAAGTCAGATTAGACTGACTGATTTCTTGGAGCATAACTTTTCTTTGCAGTAAAAAAGGGTCTTTCCACATCTGGCAAGAAACATTGCAGCAGATGCTACTGTTCAGGTGTCACCTCACTTGGACTTTTTATGTACAGGCAAGCAAGGCAGGGACAGCTGAAAGCAAGGTGTCAGTCAGAAACTACAAAAATTCACTGGTAGAAGGGATAAACAAAGATTCTTGATCCAAAACACAGTGAAACCTATTAAAGTACTCCTGCTTGACCTCATTTAGTTCTGGACTCTTCCCAGATGTACTGACAGATTTAATCCCGTTTCTACCTTTTCTGATTTTCAGGGACCATTTTTTGTAGTTTTCCTTCTAGTATTAATTCAGGCAGAAAACCAGCTCATTTTAATTCGTCCTTTTTGGCAGAATAGTGTTTGATGTAAATTGAATATTCTATTTGATGTATGCAACCATAAAAATCCGTGACCTTATAATTAAAGAGGTTCAGCATAAATAAGCCACTATACAAGACTTTTTGGAGTGTGAACAGGAAATCTGGAGTTTCATTTTTCTACAGACCAAGCTTTAACAGGTTTTTTACGGCAGAATCTCAAGACCTTGTGAGTAATTCAGTAACTTAATCCTTGAGGCGTTTAAAAATATTCAAATTGGCCCACTTATTTTTTCAGCATCAGCAAAAGTTTGCTGCTTTTTCACTTGTATAATTAAAACTTACCAGGCAAACTGTGTGTCAGTCCAGTTCCAATGTAATTTCATAGCAAATCAAAGTGATCAAGAGAGCAATTCTAACTCCAACTATGCTCTCATGCTGCCATGATTCATTAGTTACAGTACCAATATTCACAGAAGCTGCATATGCAGCACAGATATGGGTGGAAAGAGAATTTAGATTTAGGTTGCAACACTCAGAATCACTTGAAACTTTACATTTAGAAAAATTAATTTCAGGAGTGGAGCAAAGTACACTCTTGCAAGTTGTCATAGCTCAGTAGTTCATTCTCTTATCTCATATCCTGTACTACAAGGAGTTGGCTTAATCCATTTCGCTGTTAGATATTTCAGATTGTTGGTAATGGAAATAAGATCAAAGTATATAAACCTTTCTTGGAAGATACAAAAATATTCCTTACAGGTCTTTACAATAACTTAATACATCTTGGTAAATTTCCCACTGTCACTGCTTTACATTGGCTAAAACTCTGTAGCTGCTTTTCTGGTGTACTCCAGCAGTAAAAAACTTGTAACCTCTGGGTAATTCAGAGTACTCTGTGTGGTAATTCCTTTTTTTTTTTTTTTTTTTGCCTTTTCTTTTTATCTTGCCTTTGCCATTTCAGTAGCATAATTCATGTTTGTGTTTTACATCCTCATAAACCATTTGTGCTTTTGTGTTTATCTCCTTTTTTCAGAAACCTAAATCAAAATCCACAAGCTTTCAGTGTTGCTCAGCCAAGAGCATGTAAGAACAGCAATCAAGGCCCTCACACTTCATTGGAAAGGTTATGTAGTGGCTTGCTCACACTTCATTGGAAAGGTTATGTAGTGGCTTGCTTGTGCATCTCAATAGGCATTCATGTCAATTTTATTTAAGAGTAAAGTAATTCTACAAAAGCTTCTCACTTTTACTGGAAAGCACTGACTGGGAAAAGATTTTTATTCACAAATGCCAGACTAGCTCAAAGTTTGTTGTCTTGAATAGTATTTGATTCAAGCAAAATTTTCATATTTCATTTGGTATCCTGACTCAGTTTATGTTGTATATGCAGGGTTAATACACTCTTACGGAAGATTCTTCATTACACTTTCAGGAGACATGATTAACCTTAGATAAAAGCAAGAAATTTTAAAAACTGTTTTGTTCCTAGTCCTAGGTTCTGCCAGCTTCTGGAAGATATTTCCCCACATATCTTAGTCTTCAGAATTTAACTCTGATTTAATATCAATAAAATTAGACTGGGCATCAGTATTTAAAGAAGCTTTTGTCTTGTCTCCTGCTCCTCTTTGAGGTGTGACAGTCTCAATATCTGAAATCTTTGGAGACTTTTAGAAATAAGTGTTCAAAGTTCCTTCTTTTTAAGCAAAATAATGCAGAACTTGTTTTGAATGCAAGATTGTAGTGTAAGCTGGTTTAATATGGCCAGTGTGCCATTGTCATGAAAAACAAAGACTGAGTATGGATTCCTAAATCCAGCACAATACTCAAGCTGATATAATTTTTACCTTCATGGGACAAATCTTCTAAGAATTTATTTTAAAAACTGTAGGATCATGTGTCAAAAATCTTACTAAAGCATGACAATGAATGATGAAAAATACTCATTTTTCAAAGTGCAAAAAGTGAGTTATCATACCAGATATATTAGAGCGCTCTCAGCTTAAACATGATAGCATAAATGTCAAACTGTCAAATAAAATTACTTGAGATACTACTTGTTTAAAGGAATGGTCTTTAATCTTCTATCACAGAAAGAGAGGAGATCTGTGGATTAGTGACTAATAAAATATGCACTTATTTGCTAATACATTTAATTTATATTTTTAAAACATCATAACATTGTCTGAGGCAATTTTTGCTTCAAGACAGAGGACTACAGTATAATGAAAATTCTGATTGCAGGTGTTATTGTATGACACCTACAAAAGAATCTTCATTCTGTTCAGCATTTAAAAGCATATTCAAGTTTGAGTATTGTTTGTGTTTTGGACACTTTTGTTCCAGTTAATGCTAACACTATTTTGTCCAGTATACCCTGTGTTTTTCAAAACTCTACAATGTTTTATTTCTATACAGCACATTGGAAGTTTTGCTTTGGTATTGAAAACACAGATTTAGTTACGCATTAGGGTTTCTTTGGTAGGAATCTAGAAATTTTTTGAAAGATTGACATTTAAAAGAAAAAAAAGTACTTTCACTGAGAAGATTTGGAATATGTTTCATGATAGATCACCTGACAAAAGTGTTGGAGATGAAATCAGCCTCTGGATATAATACAGAAGGAAAAAGATTTAAAGAACATTGTGGGTTTTAAAAAATGCACATATCCAGGGAAGAAAAGGCCAAATAAAGGCATGAAAACAAAAAAAGGTTAGAGAAAAAGCTTAAAATATGAGAAAGAGATATATTCACATAAAATATGTGAAATATCTAATTTTCTTCCTCACACTGAATTTGGATACCTCTTCTGCATAACAGATGCAATTTCAAATTTAGCTTTAAGCAACACATAAAAATTCAGAAGATTCTGAGAAATAGTGCACCATGACTGCTAGGAAAAAGGTAAAAATTTGTTTAAATCATCCCTCAAAGTTCAAGAAATCTACACCAGTTACACAGTGATGCCCATCACATGACATTATTTTGTGGCTTGCTTTTGCATGTCAAATAATGCATTTTTCAGTCTTTTTCAGGTTGATATGTGGAAGTTTGTTTTGCAAAACAATTTCAGGTTACTGAAATTAATTAAACACTGCTTTTATTTTATTTTCTTATAAGTAAATAGTTTATATAATTCTGGAACATTGTAAATAGAAATGCTGTTTGTGTGCCAGATATGCAGCTTCTACCACATACCTCTGTCAAGCTGGATTGTGAAAGGAGGTGTCTTCTCACAGAACTATCAGTGAAGCAAAGCTAAATAGCCTTGTGCAGATAAAACATATCTGTTGATATACCTTGTGTTGATAAACCAACATTAGAAAAATGTTGCTGAATTACAGGGAAGAACATATAGTGATGCATAGCTTTTATCATAATAGCTTTCAAAAACCATAGCTGTCAATAGATAAGATAAACTTCATTAAATTATTAGCACAAAATTTGATAGAGCAACTTTATCTAAATCCCACATTAGCAAAGATAAACACAGATATTGTGATTTATGTCTGACATCAGATTCCTTCAGCTGCTGATATAAATTCTTCCATGCACCCTAAAGGCAAGCTACTAGATAAGGTAACACAGCAGAAGCAGATTCTCATACTCGTGCATGATTTAGACAGTGCTTTAAAGGAACCTTATGTAGCTCTGTAACTGAAGAAATAATGAAGTTTATCTATGTTTTCTTCTTGAATTACTACAAAGGAATACCTGTTACATTTGTAGTAATTAATTTTTTCCTCCTGTTTCCTTCTTGCACCTTTCAGATCCTTCATTTTAAGAAATTTGGAAGACCTCACATATTGGGGAATTATAAAAAAATATGTGTTTATCTTTTTCCATGGCTTAGGAATCTGGAAGAGTATGTGTCATTATTACTAAAAGTGAAGGCATTAAGATGCACCAAGAGCCAATATCTGCAATTCTTCTGGCATACTGCTACACATTTGAGGTAGTTCATATTTTCTCTTCATCAAGCAAGGCTCTGATGAGATTGTGGGATTAAACACTCAGCTGAGGAGTTGGTTAGAAGCAAATGCTCTGCCAGCTCAGGAGTTGGTCATTGCTTCAGGGGCCCTCTAAGCACCCTGGGTGATTGCAGAGATAGGAGAGGTTTTACCTTGCACTCAGGGTTGTTGGTACCCAGCAGCCACCACACCTGGATGTCACTGCAAAATGCTTCCAAGGTCTGCAGTGCTGTTACGAGCTCTGAGGAGACTCTTTCTTCTTCCCTCTCCCATTTATTTCTTCTTTCCACTCTTCAAGTTTTGGTTCATGCAGCAGTCCTCACTTTTACTATTCATAAAAATTGTCCTCTTATTTGTCCTCTTCCATGCATTTACCTGACACCAATGCATGGAAAAACAAAGTCAGTGACTTAGATTATTAGACTGAGTGAACATTAAGGAGTCCTGTGCACAGTAGGAGCAGCCAGGAAGAAAATAATGACAAACCTTATATTCCAACATTTGCTTTGGACTAGCACTAGTCCAGTCCTGGGCACTAGAGGCTCACTACTGTTTGGCACATGTTCAGAGTACATCCTTTGATTTAATTTCAGAAAATTAATTTCCAATAGGAATCCAGTTTGTGTGCTCTTGTCTCAGACCTCTGTGGCATGACTCAAAACACAGTAAGTGGGGGATAACTGGGAAATTTCCTCGAATATCACCTCTTATCTGAAATCAAACACTAATACAAATTCATCCTTACACTTCCTATCCCAGGTCCAAAAATTGAACAGTGGGGTTTGAACTTGCCAAACTGGAATTTTAGGCTTGTAGAAACTATTTAGGTTTACATTCAAATTTGGATATCAAGTTAAGAAATCTGAAACTTTTAATTGAAAAAAAGCCTGTTTTCTAGCTAGTTCTGTCCTGGTCTGCCAGCTATGTGGAAATGGGACAATTCATGAGAGTATCCACACCAGCTACAGCAAGTTGCACTCAAGGCTTTTTATATGCTTGCTTTTTTTTTTTTTTTGAATGTTTTCTCATCTGTTCTGCTCTTCTCTGAAGTCTTTCATCTTTGTTCAGAAGGAAATCTCCACTGGCACTTAAAATCTTTGGAGAGAGGATGAACAGTAAAGCATTAATTTACACTGTTAATTGGTGTATAAATTAAACCATGTTCCCTTGAGAGTAGCTGCTTCACAAGTCACATACAAGGAAGGTTGCACTGGCAATTCTGCAGCAATATGCCTTTCTCTGAAATCTTCTGTAGCAAAAATGAGGCAAAATTACTTAGCAAAATGAGATTCAGACAGGAGGAAAAATGGGATAGCAGAAGACAGGGATTATTTTACTACAAGTAACTTAGTTTCTGATAAATTTTTTGCTTTGTCAAAGAAAAAATTTCTGATCTCTGAATCAGAAAGTTTTTATTTGTCAGAGTTTCCTGAATTTGTAATGTGAGTCTGTGTCCTCATATTCCCTAGTGCTTGTCCCTAAGTCCCAATCCCATGGCTTTCTGTGCCAATTCTAGCAAACACTGTAATAAAACTATTCTTACCTTATCCTTACCTTACCTTCTTCTTGTACTGTAGTGTGGGATTGTTTATCCTCACTGTGTACTTTTTCTAAATGGGTATTTAGGAAATATTCTGGGAATATTCTGGGGAAAAAAAATAAAAAAGAGAGAAATCTTACCGCTACCTCCCACAGATTTTATTCTGGGAAGCTCTAAAATACTGGTGAACCAAATACTCTTTAACTCATTGCCTGTCCCCAAAACATTCTGAAAGGGATGTTTCTTCATGATTCTTTCCATAGCACTTGAATGCACAAAGATCACCACACCAAACTTATTGTTTTCCCTCAGTTCTGCCCCAGCGTCTCCTTGCCGTAGTGAGGAAGCACCTGGAGTTGCAGTGACGATGACCATGATCCTCTCTGTGGATCATCCCACGTGCCAAACTAACCTGCAGCCTCAGTCTGCCAGTAGCTGGCACACATGATACTGGCTCAGTCTGGTCTGAGGTCTGGCTGGGACACTTCCCAAGGAAAATACCAGCTCATAGGAACTGTATCACTCTGAAGAAATATTTTCCTCTTGAGAAATTGTTGGAAAGAGCAGAAAGAGGTTTCCACTGAATTCAATCTGATTCTGGCCAGCATGTCAAGGGTTAGAGAAGGTTTTAACAAGATTGCTTAAAGATCTAAAAATTCAGCACCTTTTTGATTTTGCATTGCTTATTTACTTCTGCTAGCCTCGTGTAGACAGAAATCATTTCCAAACTTGAAATCATAAGCAAAGTAGAGTTTAATCTCAGACCAGTTCTAACCAATGGGGGTGTGGAGCTGGATGTGTAGTAAGCAGAGGCTAATAGCAAGTCATAATTGCTTTGTACCCCCAATCATAGACGTACTCCTTTTCTGAACTATTTGACTGAAAATAATTATTCTGTAGAAGCAACCTGGTTCTGGAGTTTGCCTGACTCCACAGAAATGGGAGACTTATGCTGTGACCCTAAAGGTTTGTACAGGAAAGCACACAAGAACTCATACATAATTCATGGGGGAATAATTTCTAAGATGCAGCACTATTAGTCAGACTATTCAGGGGAAGCCTGTGGAGGATCCCTGCTGAAAACTTCTCCATGTCCATCAAAGACAGATCACAAAACATTTCCAAATTTGTAGCTGTTGCATGGCTAGGAGTAGAATAGAAGTTATGGTAGCACAGATTTCTCATAGTTATTGTTTAGCCCTTTAGATGTTTGTTGTTAGCATCTCGTGGGCCTGAGAGCCTTAAAGGGTCTTTTCATTCTCTAGCATATCTGAGTAATCTGATCAAGGTAAATTTTTTCCCTGGAGGAACAGAATAATCAGGAATAAGTCATTCCATCTAGGTGTGTCAAGGGTCCCCATTCAGTAAGAAACAGAAATTTGCTCTACCATCTTCTCCGTGGGAGAGATGAGAGACAGCTTTGTGAATAGTCTGAACCACACAGAGCTGCAGGGCTCTGACAAATCTTGCCAGGAATTGCTTCCTCAGGTAGAAGGACAATTGCTTCCATGGGTAGAAGACAATGCAGAGAGGCAGATACTTTGTCCTGTGCCTATGCATGGCTCAACCCAAAACCACAAGCAGCTACTGCTCTCATCACCTTGGTACAATTCAATAACCTTCCTACTGAAATTCCAGAAGGTACAGTTTAGGAAATGAACATGACAGTAAAGGCAAGTTTACTCTGTGTGTTATGTGTGGCATTTGGCTTCCTGACCAAATATCTACATTTACCTGTCTAAAATGCAGGTGTCTACATATGTGTTCAGTATACAGGTGTCCATTAAAGTCAAGTAAGACTAATGAGCTCTTTAGATGATCATGAGGTCATTTGAGTAATTCTCAACTTGCTCAAGTTTTCTGATTAGATATCCACTGACTACAAAGGAGCTTACACAGTTGTGATGCATGAAGTTACCTGTAAGTGTAGTGTCTTGAATTTATGTTTTGAATCTAACACTGAAATGAACAAAATATGTCATTCTAGATTTTGTAAAAGTACATAAAAATGCCCCAAATGTGATTGCATGCAAAGGGTATGTCTATAATTTGTTCTCTTTCTGAAGATGAAAAGAAAAAAAGCCCACCAAAATAGGGTTTAGACAAAGGCTTTGGTCTCAGTCTCATAGATGATCATGGCAACTGAAAGATGAGCCTTCAATTAATTAATTTTAGTACCAGTTTCCAGAGTATTTTTTTCTTCTGCATAATCTATCACTTTCATATTAAGATACATCCACAGTACATAAAAAAGTTATTTCCCATTGGCAAAAACTTTACCAAAATATTGAGGAAAATATAGCCTGAGAATAAATTCACAGCTAACTGAAGTAGTAGCTCAGTGTTCCCAGGATTTTCAGTGTCATCTGTGATGCCAGATTATACAGGAAGACTTTCTGTATGAGATGTAGGAAAAATTGAATGCTTACAGCAATGTGTGAAGGAAGCTATGTAGCAATTAATTACATATCTTTAAAACTTCCATTCAAGTAAAACCTTACACAGAACCTGCTTTGACTTTCCATCTAACAGTGAATTGCATTTTTATCAAATACCACCTTCTACAAATAGATGGTTTCATCCAGTATACAGTGCATATGGAAAGAGTATAAAATGACCAATGCCTTATTTCCCTCTGTGTTGTCCTTCCCTAGTCTCCTTTTGGGAATTTGTTCTGTCCTTCTTCAACATACAGAACCAAGAATAACTTACAGCACTAGACCAACATGGATACAATCCACCACAACGATGTGTTTTGACCAGAAAAATTGCCAGTTATTCTTTTACTGAGACATAGTAAAAAAGTGTGTGCAGTGCTGTGGTTTTTTGGGTGCAGGGGAAGCATTAAGATTTTAAGTGCCTCTCCCATTTTCACTTTGGCAGTTTCCAAGGGCATTGTTGTGGTTTAACCTCAGCCAGCTGCCAAGCCCCAGCCAGCTGTTCAGTCACTCTCACCAGCAGAATTGGAGTGAGAACTGGAAGGGTAAAAGTAAGAAAACCCATGGGAGATAAAGGTGGTTTAATAAGGAAAGCAAAGGCCACACATATAAATAAAGCAAAACAAAGAATCAATTCACTGCTTCCCATGGCTGGGCAGGTGTTCAGCCATCTTCAGGAGAGCAGGGCCTCATCACATGTAATGGTGACTTGAAAAGACAAATGCCATCATTCCAAATTTCTCTGCTGTCCTCCTTCTTCCCTCCATTTTATACACTGATCATGACATCCTGTGGTCTGGAGCATCCCTTTGGTCAGTTGGGGTCACCTGTCCTGGCTGTGTCTCCTCCCAACCTCCCATGCACCAACAACTTCCTCAGTGTGGGAGTATGAAAAGCAGAAAAGGCCTGGCTCTGCATTAGCCCTGCTCAGCAATAACAAAAACATCTCTGTATTATCAACTCTGTGTTCAGCACAAATCCAAAACACAACCTCACACCAGCCACAGAATTCGTAGAATGAGTAGCTTGGAAGAGACCTTAAAGATCATCAAGCCCAACCCATGCCCTAACACCTCAACTGAACCATGGCACTGAGTGCCACATCCAATCTTTTCTTAAACACATCCAGGGATGTGTTTAAGAACCACCTCCCCAGGCAGACCATTCCAGAACTTTATCACCCTTTCTGTAAAAACCTTCTTCCTAATATCCAACCTTTATAGCCATTGTGAAGACGATTAATCCTACCCCAGCCAAATTCAGCAAAAGCATCCAATTAGAATACAACATTAACACAACAAGAAGATAGTTCAACAAATTTGCTTGTAGGCCTCCCAGAAAATAGACCTTTCCATTGTAAGAATTGTAATTTATTTATGGTAAATTCTTGCCTAGATACTTCCTCCACATCTTTAAATATGTATGTGAAGACTGGGACAAATACTGCCGGACGAGTTAAGGAGTTATGATTTCTATTGGTATACATAAAGTGAGCTCCAAAACAAAAGCAACATTTAGATTTTAAATTGGAAGAGATCATCATGTTAATTTTGGCCTTTTATTCCTCTGCATAAAATTAGAAAATACTTAGCAAGTCTGCCAGGAAAAACAAGCCCCAGATATTTACTATGCAATGCACATTCTCGCTGAAGTACTGTATCACACACTAGATTGGATTTGCAATGCTGAACATAATTTGCTAGAAATTACACAGTTCCTATATTAGCTTGAAATGGTGTCATTTTATCCACAATGGTCCACTTCCCTGGATTGAATTGATGTGTGCATTTATGGAAGAGTGAAACTTTGGGTGTTTGTTTTGCTTGAAGGAGGAATCATCAGCTTGTTTGTATTAAGATACTGTGCCCATGAACATTTATACAATTTTTTTTTGTCAGTGGTCTATGCAGTGTGAAAATTTCATGTATGTCATAGAGGAAACTAAAACTGATTTCTGCATCTAAGATTTAATCATAATTGCAAGCTAATAACAAATTCAAAGTCCCCACCTGCTGAAGGAGTATTTTAAAGCGTACTCTTTAAAGGAAGTGGGGTTTGTAGTACTGTGTTCTTTGACCTTGTACATTTTGAACCTGCTGGCCAACTTCTAACAGTCTTGATAAAAAGTACAGGAATGTCAAGCTCATTCAGAACTTTAAAGTTTGTTGAAAATGGGCAGCAGTCTGCTGGGTTACTGCTGGCCACACAGGGTGAAAGGCTTACAAACGTCTTCTTAGGTGCTAAAGAATCTGTGTGCACAAGATATGAAGGAAAGCAAATATGATTAATTTGGCTGCTGACAGAACTATCTTTTGAAGTAAACTTTACAGGTTGACTTAGAGTTGAAGATGCTGAAGAGAAACTGATGCTCTCAGGAGGAATGAGAAATTGTCCAAGAACAAATTATTGCTATGGCTATCAAAATTATAATTATTTATTTCCTAAGTATTAGCAAAAAATGGTATTTCACCTTATAAATTTGAATTGTGTTGATGAAAAATAAACACTTTTTAATGTCAGAATTTTCCAAATAGAATTTCAGCTATACTAACTTTGGTAGTGAAATATCAGCCACAATTTTTTTTCCATCAAGTTTAAACTATAGCAAAAAAACTCAACAGTGTATTCTATTTAAACAAGTACATATTAACTTGTCTACTGTCTATGCTCATCAGTATGTCATGTGTGAATTGTGTGAATTCTTTGTGTGGTAAAATCTCTATGCATGAAAACACATATGAAGTGAGACTTAATATGCATGCAAATAAATTACAGCAAGGTTTTTTATTGCATTTTTTAATGTGACCTTCATGCATTTGTACTCACATGATATTTATTTCTAAAATATTTAATTTTCATTAGGCTTTTCATATTAAACATTTCATTTACAGATCTGAAAACACATTACAAAGGCAAGCGATATCATTATTCCTGTTTCATTGCAAATTAATAAAACTCAGCAGGAAGGACTTGCTTCACATAGTGTGGCTAGTTAAAACATCTTTAGATATTTTCATAGCTAGATAATGATTAAAGGTTGGGAAATAATAAATGGTCTTTCATTCTTTTTTTTCCAACAAATGAAAAAATGGGCACAGAGTAATGACGTTTTAATCACAGTCTCATGGGATAGCCATGGTGGAGCTGCGGAGGAAGAGACCAGAGCAACATTTTGGCCCCAGTGTAGGTAAAATACATGCTGGCTTTTCTTTCTGTGGGCAGAGCAACGTGATTTCTGGGCAGGTCTCCTGATTTCTGTGCTCTAGGGCTGCTCACACTGCCTCTCAGAGTTAAGTATTACTGCAGCTCTCTGGGTCATTTTTAAAAGACAATCTCACTGTACTTTGTGGATTGCGAATCCTCTTTCAAAGACTTTCCTTTTCTTTTCTTTTTTTCTTTTTCTTGCTTTTTCTTTTCAGATGCATGTATTTATGTTTGGTGCAAAATAACCTCTCCATACAAAAGGAATCAATATTACCTCAAAGCCCATGCTGGTTCTGATTGTTTGAATCTACAGAAAAAAAATAACAACTGTCACTAAATACAAAAAAATAGCTTGCTGGTTAATACAAGTCTAAATGAATTGTGGTCCCAAGCAACATCAGCATCCTCCACAATTTGCTATTTATATGTAAGTATCCATCTGTCTGCTGAAGAGTTGTAGGAGAGTAACAAATCTACAGGAAAGCCTTTCATTTACAATTGCCTTATTTAGACTGGGTGGATTAATTTTCTCTACTGCTGAGAGGTAGGTTAATAGGTCCTCCTACTTAAATCTGAGAACAAAGTCAGCATTGCAAGCAAATACATTGCAAAGATTAGCTCTTTTACTTTGTGAGGAGCATTTGTATTATTTTATTTCTAATTTTCACAGATTACCAGCCATGTTCAGCTACATACTTTCAGTACAAAACACACAGCTAAGCTACACTAGCAATGTGGGGCTTTATCTAGAATGTCACATTACTGTGTTAGCACTCTTTCTTCTACATTAAGCACTACAGACTGATTTTTTTTTCCTATTTGAAAATAATAGCCTTGGCAGAAGTAGTTTAGTATTACTATTGTGGCTTTACTCTTCTGTGCATGAATGGCTGTTGTATGCAACCCAAATAATTGTGACAAAACTACAATAACCCTATGTCCACCACCCAGGAAGAATTTCTTCCCTGCAAGAAACTACAGCATAATTAGTGAAGAAATCCCAGTGAAACTTAGATGACATGTAGGGTTAAGTACCATGATGAATTAGCTGGCAACTTTACCACAGGCAGTCTCCAAATTGTTTTTTAAATGGCAGACATTCTGAAAACAAGCACTGGTATTTGAGCAAATAGGAAATTTTAGCATACTTTTTAAGTCTTTTCAATTGAAGAAAGTCCTAGATTTGTAGCTAACACCTTTTTTCTCTCAAGCAAAGAAATATGCTTCCTTGCTTAATAACAAGGAAATCATATTTCACTGAATTCCAGCACCAACCACTCTCTGTCAGATTGAACCCTAGGAAACAAAAGAGGAACAATATGGTTTTTCCCTAGTTTTTTACAGCATTTGATTAACTGTATCATTAATATTGAGCTCTTTTCTTAAATAAAAGGCTGACTTTCTTAAAGGAGAAATTAGACACTCCACAGGAGATTAAAAACTAAAGGTTGAGAAATTTCTGCACTGAAAGAGATTTGAGAAGTTTCTGCACTGAAAGAGATTTGATTCCCTTTGTGTTTGTGTCATTCTTCCTCTGCAGAACCTAGAGAGAAGTTTGTATCATCTCACAATGGCTCTCATCCTTGAGACTGAATAACTCCCCCAGACCAGAACCTGGTGGCTACATTTTACTCTTTTCTGCTGGTAATATTATGGAACATTGCACAGTCTGAATTATTTCAGGGGAATTGAATTATTTGGCAGGGGAAAAAAATCTACTTTGTTAAATCCAGAATCAATTTCTATATGATATTGCAATTGAATGTATGTGAAAGGTACTTTTAGTGCTTTTTTACTGTTGAGCTTTCTCTCTTTTTTGAAATGTAAAGTTCAATCCATGTATTTGACAGATCAGTTTTTAATTAAGTCAAGTGGCTCACAATATTTTTTTTCTTTCACTCCAGCCCTAATTCAGTGATTTTAATGGCTTCTAGTCAGGCTCGATGACAGCCACCTGGCCTGTTCCTGAACACCAGTGACACTTCATCTCTGCAAAGAGTAGGAGTTTATAACACATGGAAAAACAGTATGAGGAGGACCCACTAAGAATGTCTCCTATTACAGTGGCAGACTTTCCAGGGTGACCTCAGACCTGTCTGGTCACTGTGACCTTGCCACACATACCTAGGGCTGGGGCTGCCCAGGCTGCTCAACACTGCCCAGGAAAAACCCATGGTGATCCCGTGCAGCTCCAGGTCCATGGGAACCCCACCCCTGACAGCACCCTGGCACTGTCCTTCCTGGAAGAGCCTGCTGCATCCATGCCTGGCATCCCCGCTGTGGTGTGTGACCTGTCCCACCTCAGCTCCACCAACCCCTGGGATCATGGCCCTGTGTCTGGTTTCACCCCAGCTGCTCATTCCCTCCCACCTGCTGGGGTGGATGAGAGAACTAGAAGGGCTGAAGTGAGAAAACTCAGGGACTGAGATAAAGAGAGTTTAGTAGGTAAAGCTAAAGCCATGAAGGCAGCCAAAGAAGAACAAGGAATTCATGCAACTCTTGCAGAACAAGGCATTTTGTTTCAGGGTATTGCAGAAGCGCTTAGACAATGCCATTGCTAGTTTTATGTGGTAAAATTTTCTTATTGTGACCTGCATGACACTTCAGTTATTCTGGCCTGCCCTGCAAAAAATAATTATAGACTTCTATTAATTTCCTGTTTATATATTAATTGTCTAAAATCAAAGTTAGAGAGATTCAAAAACATTTTTAAAGTCTCTTACTCTCTGTGTTCCCCATACAGAAGCATCCAGTAACGATGTTAAGAACCCAGCAAACTGGTTCACTGAGGTGAATTGAAATATCTTTCTTTTAAGAAACACATATTAATGAGTTCAATCTGTTGGAAATCTGACTTTCTCTTGGAAGGACACAGGTCCACTTTGGAAATTGATTTCCAAATTAGATGTGGTAGTTGCTAAGACTTTTCTCAGCTACAAAACAGTAGCAAGATGAAAAGTACTTGTGGGCACGAAGCTGACATGCTGATTTTGTGTTGTACAGATTGATTAAAGGTTGAGGAGGAAGAAGAGACATTTTTCATCCTGATGGTGGAACATAACATTTCATATTCCTGTGGTGATACTTTAATGAAACTTATCCATGGGTCTTTTCACAGGCAAAAAGCCTGCCAAGACCACAAACAGATGAGTGACAAAATCCAGTGTCTCAAACAGAGAAATGCAAGCTTTACTATGTTACTGTGTTAGTGATTTGTCTTTTATTACACCAGTTATGTTCTTTCCCTCCTTTCATGCCATTACTAAACCCTCCCTTTTTCTTCTTTGTCCTGAGCTTTTCTCGATGAGCACATGGGATGGAATATGGTCAGTTTGGGTCTGCCACCCTGGCAGGGTCCTCTGTCAGCCTCTCGCCACTGCCACTGTTGGGGTAGAGGAGAGAGACAAAACTTTAATTCCCAGGGTGGGAAATGAAACCTACTGGATTCTCTCCCACCATTACCCAGCCCCATCCCGAAGGCCTCAAGCTGGAGGTGCAAGAGGCTGGCAAGGAGCACCACCTGTCCAGGGGACCCAACCTGACAAAAGGATGGTCCACACACACAGAGTGGTGTGCTTCAGCTAGAACAGCTCCAGCCAAGAAGCAGAAAGGGGGGATGTTTGCTGTGACAGTGTTTGTGCGAGCAAGCATTATTCATGCTGAGGGTCTGCTGGCCAAGAAGGGCATGAACATCTTTCTGCCAAGGGGTAGTAATGAATGAATTCCTTATTTTGCCTGCCCTATGTGTGCAGCTTTTGCTTTTCCTGTAAAAATGCCACAACAACGATCCACAAGTCTTTTCCCTCCTTTCTTATGTCTTCTCCCCATCTGCAAAATGGGAAAAAGAAAAGGCTGAGTGGGTGTCAGCTAGGGTGAGCCCACCACAGATACAGATAACAATTCTTCCCTGGTACACCATAATTATATGGTTTACTTTACTTTTAAGATATACAAAACTATGCTAAGAAAATACTTGCATTTATTTAGTAATTTACCCATTTTCAATCAGAACTTAATGTTATTAATCACACTGACAGATTTTGGCATTAGATCATATAAATTGTGATTCTTCATTGTGTCTATCCCTCTCACAAACACTTTGCACAGCTTTCAAGATGGTGTAGAGCACTGTTGGAGAAAGAAAAATGTTCCCAGAGAGGCAGTGCTTGAGGGTATGGGAGCAGAACACCTCAGGCAGTTTGCTGAGGGCAAAGGATTAGTGTGAACCCGTGATCACACACAACAAAGATGTGAAATTTGTTGTCACACTTGAGAGACAAAAGTCACTCAAAATGAGACTCCTTCAGTAAACTCATTTACAGGAATATTATTAGTACTCCTTTTCTGATTAAGGAGAGAAGCTGGATTACAGGGGAAGGGATAATAACAGTTGTCTGACCAGACAGAGGTACAGCTACAGGGAAAAAAATACAGTAAAGTTATAGTAAAAAATGTTCCTGCTGAAGTTATTGGTAGGTCTATCTCTCTTTTTTTATTAATAGCATGGATTATTCTAGAGCTCCTGTGTCCTCATCATTTGTAAATATCACTTCTAATATACACTCTTTTAGAGTGCATATTAGAGTGTGTCTTTTAGAAGACATGTGAATTCATGTGACCAAAAATATGTTTCCTTTCTGATTGCCAGCTAATGCCTGACTGCCAGTCCTCTTTTCCTTGTTATCTCATCTGTTTTTTACAGAGCAAAGTTGTTGAACAATTGCTTTAAACATTTCTCCCCCAATTTTTCTGAATTCTCCATTTTTTTGAGTTTGGCAAAAAAAAAAAAAAAATATAGTTTTAAAGACAGAAGAAGGAAGGCAAGGGAGGGAAGATGGAGCTGCTGCCCTGAGAAATAATTTGGCTTTATAAGTTGCAAACCAGTAAATGTAGGATTTGAAAAGCACCTTATCTTTATGTATTTTTGATACTTGAAAGATCTGTTGCAGATCAGGAGACACACATTCTGTTTGCAAGCTGACAGCCTGCTCTACAGCCTGCTCCCAACTACGTGATCAGGTAACGTAAGAGAATTCTGAGGCACTTGGCAGCTGCACTATGTTTACAAATAAGGGCTTTGGTGGAGCTTATCTGCCTTACACAGGATCTTTGTCTTTGACAGCCAAAGGCTTGACGCTACTGAGATTGTTTGAATGGTATAAATGCTCTTAATATAGAACTTAATATGCACAAAATGCAGATTAATACAGCTTCTGGTGAGTTTTTCTTTACAGACAGTTTATACCTTATGTTTGAACTCTTGTAGGAATTTGAATTTAAGAATAAAGAGATATAAATAGTGTACTTACTCACTCGAAAGAGGTGAATTGTGCTCTGAAAATAAATAAATAAATAAATAAATTCTGATTATTTTGGCTCTGATTATTTTGTAGTAGCTATGGGTAGCTCACTGTCAAGATCAACAGATTAGTGTGTAGAATGTAGCAATCAAGGAGAGAGTTTCCAGCAAAGTAAATGAATGTTCAATTCATTATTTGACCTTAATATTTAACAGAAAACTGATGCTTCTAAACTTCTTTTTTTTCTGTTTCTTTTCTTTTTTTTTTTTTTTTACTTTCACAAGGCTTTATTAACTTAATAAAAAGAAAATCTAGAAAATGTAGGGGGGGATGTGCTCTGAGCAACCTGGTCCAGTGGAAGGTGCCCATGGCAGGGGCACTGGAACTAGATGATATTTGAAATCCCTTCCCACCCAAACCATTCTATGATTCTAAGATTTAATGTGGGATCTGTGCCATTCTGACTCTAGATTTTGAGGCTTAACTTTATCTTTTTCATCACCTCATTCTTTTTAGTGTCATGGATTCATGTATGTTGTCTGCTGTTTTTTCTAATAATTAGATCTTACTGAGGACTGTGCATTTATGGTCTTAGAATGCTCAAACTTCCTATAATTTCCTCACTATATAAAATAAGGGTCTGATTTTATTTTTATGGTCATGAAAAATCTGTGTATTTTTAAAACAGAAAAAAAAAGTTGATTCAGCAGCAGTGTAGGTCCTGTGCTCATGGAGTTCATATAAAACCTAAAATGTTAATCTTGCTCTTTCTCTATCCCAGCAGCTTCCTGCTAAGGATATTTCATGGTGATTCTAGGACTCCTGTTTTAAAACACAGCAGGTTGAAACACAGATTATAGCACAACAGTACTGTGACTATTTTTAGGAAATGATAATTTAGAAAAGCCCTGAGGGATGTCCTGGAGCTATTTTATGCTGCTCCTTAAAATAAAACAAAATACACATGCCATTTACTTTATATAGACTTTATCTTGTCCTCTGTTGGATCTTCTTTTCAGATGACAGTCTTTGCACTAATTGAAACAATTAGCTGAGAGCAGACTTGTCCACATATCTATAAATAGAACTACAGCTTTTAAAAAAAGTTTATGTCTGCAATTTGGTTCTGTTGTTGTTGTTGTTCTTTCTCAGCTTATGTTAAGGATTAGTAGATGGTTTCTCATTTTCTGAAACTGATGGTCAGGAACAAGGAAATTGTGGGTCTGTATTTAGGTTTGGTTTATTTAAAAAAAATAATAAAGTAATCTTATTCTTTGCCTTAGGTAGGATGTTGCTCATACATTAAGAAATAATTCAATTCCATTGTAAATAAAGTTTCTTGCCCCAGGGTGTCCGAGTTTGTTAGTAGGTGTCAATATGGTTTGAGCATCTGCTCTACTGAAACAATATTTTACAATATTTATCCAGCTCCTGCCTCCTTAGAAATATGGGGATGTTTTTGTTCCTACAGACAGGAATTGGCTTAGCAAACTCTTTCTGCTTGATGAATAATAGGATCCCTTAATGGATGCCAGTTGCTCCAGGAAAATGTTGTTGTTCTTCTATCATAGCAGGACAAGATAAAGGTCCTCATATTAGTATGAAGGGAAGCTTATTTATAATAGTGCTTAGTCCAAATTAATCTTTCCTGAGCCTACCAAAGGCTGTAGAGAGAAGCACGAGTAATTGAAGACACACCAAGTGAAAATTCCAAGGGAAAAATATTGTTGAATATCTTCTGAGCTAAATTCCACTTCAAAGAACTATTTACCGTCTTCAGCATTGTCTTGAAGGAACAGATTTTTTTATACAACATGGCCTGCCCAAAGCAACAAACAAAATCAGTCATTGCATAAAATAACAGAGTAGTGTCAGCAAAATGAAAGCAACCATCATTTCTTCATCATGTGCAACATTTAATTACATCTTCAAACATTATATTATCTTTTAAAAATATTAAACTATATACCAACTCTCCTTTTCATTATAAAGGATCCCACCCAGTGACTTTTTCTGGATTGTCCTCTGAGTTTTACTTCCCTTTCCATTTGGGTCTTCAGGCATACATTGTCCTGCAGTTCTCCTGTAACCAGTGTTACAACTCCAGGATGATGTTTTTCATGGACACTGTGACAAATCTTCATTTTCTAGACAGGCAATGACACAGAAGGATTAAGGCAAAAGCCTTTGGCTATGCAGGGACTTTCATGCAGGAGATCTAGAGCACCATGCCTGGAAGAAGTTCATCAGCAGATTAGTGTGAGTAAAGGTGTTGCTCATCTCCAGAAGGATTAATTCAGTAAGAAGTTGCTTTTCCCCAGCAGTGAGAAAGCAGGAGATGGGGATGTCATCCTGCTGGACAGATATCTTTTACCATACCATTTGGTTCTCCTTCGCTAAGTCAGCTTGTCCATAAATGACTTGGATATTCAAAGGTGCTCTGAGGAAGTTTGCTGATGATAGTGAACTGGATGTTCACTTCTGACTCCCTCAAAGGCAGAAGGACCCTGCAGAGAGACCTAGACAAATTAGAGATCTGGGCAATCACCAGCTGTATGAAATTTAACAAAAGACAAGTTCCAGATTCTGCACCTGGGATGGGGCAACCCTGAGTGTACAAACAGAGAGGAGACTGAGGTGTTGGAAAGCTGCACCACAGAAAGGGACCTGGGGGTCCTGGTCAATGGCAAGCTGAACATGAGCCAGCAGTGCCCTGGCAGCCAGGAGAGCCAACCTTGTCCTGGAGGGTGTCAGGGACAGCATGGCCAGCTGGGCAAGGGAGGGGATTGTCCCGCTCTGCTCTGAGCTGGGGCTACCTCACCTCAAGTTTTGGGTGTCACAATATAAAAAAGGCATTGAACTTTTAAAGAATGTCCAAAGAAGGGCCACAAGGATGATGAAGGGTCTGAAGGGGAAGCCATATGGGCTGAGGTCACTTGGTCAGCCTGGAGAAGAGGAGACTGAGGGGAGACCTCATTGCAGCTTCCTCATGAGGGAAAGAGGAGGGGCAGGCACTGATCTCTCCTCTCTGGTGACCAGTGACAGGACACAAGAGACTGGCCTGAATTGTGTCAGAGAAGGTTTAGGTTGGATATCAGGAGAAAGGTTCTTCACCCAGAAGGTGACTGGACACTGGAAAGGGCTCCTCAGGGAAGTGGTCACAGCGCCAAGCCTGACAGAGCTCAAAAAGCATTTAAACAATGCTCTCAGGAACGTGGTGTGATTCTTGAGGCTGTCCTGTACAGGGCCAGGAGCTGAACTCAATGATCCTTGTGGGTCCCTTCCAATTTAGGATATTCTATGATTCTACATTCTTACCACCTCTCAGTTCCATTTTCCATGATTATTGTACTCCCCCCATTCCTTGTACTACCTGGGTTGCTATGCAAATGCATTTCTGCTCTCCTGCTACAATAAAAATTCATTGCAGACAAAATTGACTATTAGGCATCCTTGTAAGCCTGATTTTCTAAGGGTTGCTCGATGACAGGACTCTGCCATTGCCCCTTTTCATTGTAGATTAGAAAAATTATAACAGCAACTGAATGAAATTACCTAAATGTCTTCCTTTCCCCTACTCTTCATCCTCACTGTTTTCTTTTGGATATAGTTTCTAAGTTAACCCTGTTGGGACAGGGATAGGTTGATTTTCCTAGTATAAACAGGGCTAGAAAAATTCCTCAGAACTCCATAGTATTTTCCTCAGAAAGTCTTTTGCCTGCTATGGGAGAGTGGGTGACTTCATTTCTTCAAGGTCATTACTGTCCCAGGTAGCTAAAGTTTTCAAAGTGATTACAAAGTACAATTTTCTTTAAAATAATAAAATTAGGAAAATAGGTTGATTTAAACAGAGGTGATAATGAAGTCTTCTTTTCCACATAACTTTCTTCAGCTGGAAGCCATAACTCACCAATAAATTGCTATTATTAATAAGACTTTACCATTCCAAACTGTAGTTAGATCCTTAATTTGTGAATATAGCATTTTACACCATTTAAAAGTGCAAAATGCTTTCCTCCTTGGTTAATTAACACTGGCTAGATACCCACAAGAGCATAACCCTGTAATGCATACAAATAACAAGATTTAATTGATTCTTCTATGGCCTATTAAAAATGCATTGAGGGCCTAAAGGATTTAAATGGGTAAAATAGAGGAACTCCCAGACTGGCCTCTATCTAACACTGAGACTGCATCTGAAAATTCTAATAAATGGAAAACCATTCCATATGCAATTTTCTAACCAATGTCTAACTTCACAGAAATAACGATTTGGAAGTTAAAACAAGAAATTGTTACTTAATGCTAAGTGTAGTCCTTTATTTTGTGGGGGTTTTAGACTGAATGCAAGATGAGGCAAATAAGTTGAATTCAGCCTCATACATTATTCACAGGGACTGAGCTAACATGATCATTCTTTTTCGTTAAAGCCCTGCAAATAGCACAGCTATTCATTCTAGCACTGTTAATACAATGAAGACGTTAATATGGAATGTCAGTGTCTTAAATCTCTGTTACTATTCTACCAATTCTATGTATCTTTAAACTATTTTTTCTCTATATCCTTGTTTTTTCCAATTTTTATGTTTTCCACTTAATTTTTAGTGATTCAAAATACATAAAAATGCAGCACAAAATGAAAAAAGTTTACATTTAGGCAATAAACTCATTAAACCATGTTAGTTGCTTTTTATTTCTTGTGCCAGTCGTGTATTGAGAGGAAATAATTAATGGTGAAATCCCTGTTAATGGGTGGCCTGATGACAGGTCTTCTTAGTTCATGTTAACCTCTGTTTGCTTGCAGGCCAAAAACCTCCCATTTTTAATGTCTGTAGCCTTCCTTACCAATCTAGATACTATGGATCTGATTAATTGTTTGGAATGCAGTAGCCCCAGAGGATCTAATCAGACACTAATGTTCTCTGGGACAAGTGTATCCCTTTTTTACATGTGAATAATCGTGCCTGTATACATAGCAGCAGTACTCAGCAGTGTTACAATAAAATAAGCTCACTAATAGATATTCCATTTCCTTGTTTTTTACATGTCTTATGAAGACAAGAGGCAGAGTGGGGAAATGACAGCATGACACAAAACCTGTAGCAAACCTTGATATATAGCCCAAACTTTGAGATTTATTCCATTGTCTTCCTTGCAAACCCAGCATACAACACAAGCATACATTTTTTTCCTGCTTTGTTGAATCTTTTAACTTCTTTGTACAACTATGAAGCAGTAGCGAACATAGTGTTTTACAACATCCTTGAAAACACAGCCATTTTGTTAGTTCTTCACATGCAGACTTTCATGATGTGGTTGTAATATTTCACACCTTCCTGTGTGAATGCCTATTCCTCAAGAAGTGTGTGAAACCTATGCAGAGTTTGGATTTTTGCAGCTAAACATGCAAAACTGTTTGTATGGGTTTGTGTAAATCTAGAGCTTAGAATAACCCTATGCCAAATCTAAGAAATGGATTATCAGAATAAATATATTGCACTACCATTTTATGATTCTTGCAAGCAATATCCCAGGCTATTCTGAAAGTAAAAGAAGCTGTTGAAACATTTCCCACAACAAATTTTCTGTCTTACTCACTTTTTGCCCTCTCTTTGGGAGATGTTTAGTCTGGCTTCCTCCTTACTTTCAATGGTGTTGTATGGCTGTCTACCCCTGTAACCTCTAGGAAATGCTTAATTCAGTTTTTTTCAATTCACCTTTGATTTTAGCCTGGTGTTATTGCTGAGGTTCATCTGAATGAGGTGTAAATGTGCAAGGAATCGTTCCAGAAGGGAACACATGGATGCCCTCTTGACACGAATGTATGCAATCCTAACTGGCATGGACTTGGCAGCAGTTAGTTATGTGACTGATTAACTCGTGGGGCTAGGTTGTGATCTCGTGAGCCAGACTGTCAAGCTTAATCATCTTACAAAATGGAAGGCCTCATTAACCTTTCCCATATCTAACAAGAGCCACCATTCCTGGGGCAGTCTTCAGTAGCCAGAGGTGGTCAGCAGAACAAGAGGATTTTGTGAGTTTGAAGCACCAATCTCTCTGAGAAAAAAAGGAAAAGCAAAGAAGAGAAGTTCAACCTATGAAGAATGGAAAATAGTCTAATGGCTTGGATCCTTAATAGCAGATATAAATTTAAATTCCCTCAGCCAAAAGAAGTATTGAAGCTGCATCTCCCAGAACCTGGATGAAGCCACAAACCACAGAATTCTTGCTTTCATTTGAATGAGAGACATCACAAGAAATGAAACTTTGAAATCTCTGTAAGTGTAGAAAACCAAGGTGGTGGAAGGTCATGTCATTTTTTTTCCCTCTCTAGTAATTTGCTTTATCTATTTAGGTAAAACTTTTTTTTTTTAATTCCCATCGACAGGGTCAGGCAGCTAATGGGGATGGGGAGGCTGCTATCTAGAGAAAGACAATAGAAGGGATATGCCCAGGATGTTCTTCTGGACATTTTTACCATTTTAATCAATCCATCTTTTTCTTTCTCTCTCATACCTGCAGAGGAAGAATCACAGACTAGACCTTCCTGTTACTGCTTGAGCCTAAATTCCAAATACTATATATAGCTTGAGACTGCTTTCTTGCTTGTTTCATTATAACTGAAAGCTGGCAGATAATTCCTATTTAAAACTCAAACTAGGGCATAGATGCAGTACAGTGTAGCAGCAAGCTCTTTGCCAGAGTTTTGAAGTCTGGCACTCAATCAGCCATGTGAAATGTGGCTTCCAAGTCCTCTGTTACTCGCTTACCAAACCTACTTTTTATTCCTCACTGAAAGATCTGACATTTTGCTACATCCCTAGTAAAAGCCACACTTAAAAACTTCAGTGCCACACTATTCCTATTCTGGAGGTGATACTTGGCAGGTGAAGGCAATTTACAAGTAAAAGAGAAGGATGGTCAAGAGTATCTCAAAATTCAGGTAGAGAGGAAAAAGACAAAAAAGATAGAGCTCTCCTGAACATTTTGGCTGGGAATAGCTACCTCCAATGTGGCACCCAGAAGTGGTAAAAGGATAACAATGTTAAAATTAATGAACCAGACTTAAGTCAGAATAGAAAGACCAGGGTTTGCCTTCTGATTGCGCCAGAGAAGGGCAGGTCCAGTTCTCCTTCCTTGCCATTTTTCTTTTCCAGCTCTTGTCTCACCACCAGTTTTTCACCAGTCAGTGCTCTATTTCCCTCTCTTGCCCAGCTTCTGCCTATTCTTTAAATTCTACTCTGCTGAAACCCTGAGTGCCAGCCTTTCAGGATTAGTCTCTTCCTGCTCTGGACTCCATTCACAGCGCTGCTCTCTGCCTAGCAGTTGCACAGTGGATCCACTTCAGCCACTGCACATTACTTATGAGATAAGTATCAGTCTCAAGACACAGTCAGAGACTGAATCCCACATTCATCTTTGCTTTCCTCGCTGACGTTCTAATACACAATGATTTGTCTTCTGCTGAAGGCACAAACTGTTTGAAATACTGTGGGATTTCACAGCCAGACTCTGCTGCCTCCCTTTCTCCCCAGCTATCCACTTACCTGGCCCCTTGTTCATCTAGTGTCAAGTCATCTAATGTCATCTCGTTTGTGCACTGCTTCAAGAAGAAAAGTAGATTCAGAAACAAGACAACAATACCTGAGGTCTGTATGCATTTCTGTGTATTTGCTCAAATGTGCCATGCATTTGGGTTATGATGGAAAGAGGACACTGTGGGCAGAACAGGAGATTGAAGATAACACACCAGGAATGAGGGAAATTGTACATGATTGTGTTGAGATTTTGAGGCCTTTAGTGCAGTGTCAGGGTTACAAGGTTCCAAAGAGCAGATTTAAATCAGATGCTTGCAGGAGGAAGAATAATGGCTAGAGCAGGGTAAGGGAACTTAAAATTACTCCAAAATTATCTCTGAAATTCCCATTCAAGTATAATCACTCTAGTTAGCTTAGAGCACTGTCCAAGCTACAAAACTCTGTAGTCATCAAGAGGCTGTTTTAGTAGCCATGAGAGAGAGTTGTGGGATGAGAAAATGGTACTGTTCTCAACTGCATGAATTCAAAACTGTCCCAGGATTCCAAACACTCAAAAAATCTAGCAAGTCACCTTTCCAGATATTCTATGCTATGTAAATGAAGCAACAGAAGACTCAAAAATGCAGGTTCATAACCATAAGTAGTAGCAAAATAACTGAGGGCAATAGAAGATTACCATCATTATCACTGTTACATTTTGTCACCTGTGTGTAGTTGTGAATGAGACTGATTCTAGTTGCTCAGTCAGTATAAATAATTCATGCTGGTAAAGTTGATGAGGGAACAAGAAATAATGATGTGATATTTGATACTATATCTTCCTCTGCACATTCATTTGTATTCTGCCAGCGTAGAGGTAGAGTCATGCTGTTTTGAACTTGTCTTTTTAAATGCTATAAATTGTTTTGGTAGATCTTGGCAGTGTAATTACAACTGTCTATATATCAGACAGTATTTAATTTATTTTTTTAATTTACGACTACCTATATGTTTTTGGTTTTGCCTCTTTTGTTGCTTGCTTTTTTTTGGTTTTTTTTTTGTTTTGTTTTTTCTTTGTTTTGTTTTGTTTTTTGTGGGTTTTTTTTTATTGTAACAGTCTTGGGCAAAAGGATGTAGAAAATCTGAAACATTTAATTTTTTTTGCCATAGAGGTGTATCTTTGATTTCAAATAAAGTAGGAAAAAATGGTTTTTGGGCTTTAAGCCAGAAAAACAGTTATTGCAAACAGTGCCAATGATAAATAACCATCATGGCAGAGGGGAATGATGGAGTGTGAGGAGTTCATTTTTGTATTCATCATTAGAACTCTCTTTCAGCTTGACTTATTATTTTGGTCATTTTTGTTTCTTTCTATATAAATACAACATAGAAAACAAATTGCTGTCAGCATCCTTTGAAAAATAGGAAAATGAAAAAATAATTTATTGTTCATAAAACTGTTCAGCAAGTGGCTATTTTCGGGCAAGTGGCTATTTTCAGTGCCAGGTACTCTATTCATCATTACCCTGAATTTGTGCTTAACTTCTGAAATTTGTGAAGCAGAGAATAAAGTTTCATGTCATGATTCCGTTGAATATATAAAATATCTATAAATGTTGCAGCTCAGCTGAGATCCCACTGAGATGGAAATCTGTGTGAACAATTTGCAGGTGCAAGGTTGTGGTCAGTTCTCCTGCTCCAGCTTCCTAACATCATAACCAGGAGAATACGTGGGATGCAGAATGAATTTCCAATGCCTAGTCCCCAGGGCTGTGGGAGAGAATGGAAGGATTGCTGCTTCCAAACATTTCTTTGGGTGTGTGGGGGAGGAGGCAGACCTGGCCTTGCTCACACACTCACCCCCCTCCAACCCAGGCCTGTATTCCAGCCCTGCAGTGGCTGCTGATCCCTGGCACAGCAGAGGCAATGATCCATACCCCAAATCTTGGAGCCCCTAACCCAGCTCCTGAGTGCCCACATTACTGGAGTCCCACCTTAGGGGAAGAGCCCAAGCTGGCCAAGGAGTATTTAAAGCCGAACATTCCACAAGAACACAACTTGACCTTGCCTCCTCTTGGAATTTCTATCAGCTGAACGCCACTGGCACCCAGGAATGGTAATTGTGTAATGTAGGTAGTTATGTAAGGTAGTTTGTGGTAATTGGGAGTGGGGCTGTGGCTGAGCCTCATCCCCAACGGGCCACAGCTGTGAGCAGCAGGTGAGCAGCATTGACAGCAATGAGCCAGGGAGGGCCAGGGGCACTGACCAACCACCAAAGGGAGCAGAGGGCACACAGGTGCACTGCATCAACATGAGGGTATAAAAGGTTAAAGAAGAAGGCAAGCAGATGCTTGAAGTCTTCTGAAGGGGTATGGTGTAACTCTGTGTGAGATGGAGTTGTCTGCTGTTATGTGCCGGTACTCTGTGCATTATGGCCACCTCAGCTGTAACATGCTCTGTGACCGTGTAAGTCCTTTGCTATATGTTCGCTTTCTCTTTGTTCTTCTAATTCTCTCTTCTTGGAAGTTTTGAGTAACTTAAAATGAAATGGGCTTAGAGTTTGCTAAATTGAATGGACTGTGTTGATGTGTTAAGAAGTTTTTTACATTGGTTGAATGTTACTCTTAATTTTTGCCAAAGCTCTTTGGTTTTTCTGAAGTTGCCAGTAAAATTTCTTTTTGCTTCTTGGGAATATCTTGTCAGTACTTCTCCTGTGTGACTAACTCAACTGTAAGGCCTTTCAGAAGTCCTACTAAGTGAGTCTTTTGGGGACTAACAGGCTGTCAGGTGCTGTTTTCCTGTATGGCCAAGGGAAGGAAATACCCTCAATGATGAATGTAGGTGGTGAGTAATTTGAAAGGTGTTGAAGTCCTCCTAGTTAGTGTAGTGCTGCTGGGGAAGCAGCTGAATATCAGTACTAAGGCCAATGTTCATATAAAAGAAGATGGCTATTTAACCATCTTTACAAGTAGAAATCTAACAAGCTTTGTTTCATAAAACAGCAGATCAGATCCTCTCAGGATTATGTGGGGACAGTACTTGAAAGAGTACTGGGGTTTGATTTTTTTCCTTAATTCAAGTTAGTGCTACCTCTGAGATGGTGTTAACATGTTAAATAATTTGCTAAAAAGAAGAAACTTAGTTATATTCCTCCCTGAGATGCAAAAAGTATGACCAGAGGAAAAAACCAAGAGTTTCAAAATACAGGTAGAATACTGACAAATACAGTTATTTCTATACAGTATACCATTGAGCTGTATGGAAAAGTACTACCCAAAGGATCATCTCTCATCTTTATTGCAATGCCTAAAAATACCAAAAATAGGAGAACACTCCTGCTCAGGATAGTGGGCTGTGTTCTGCCCCCAGTATCATGCTGGCCCATTAAGACTGCTCAGGCTGCAGGTCTCAGGCCAATATGCATAATGTGTGCTGCTGTCTCCTCTGTTTCTAGAGACAGGCTATCTCTTCTTGGAACTGCCATACCTTTCAATTACAGAATCACAATTCAACATGAAATGTCTTAGAAAAGATAACGCAAAGCCATAAAAATATAGGAATGGACCTTCAGGCAAAACCAAAAGTTTTTCCTATATTTTTTCCATTTCTTTTTTACCTTTTTGCCAGTATGTGACAAACAAACAGCATTACCAACCTATCAACTGGCATGGTAGTAGATAAGACAACAGAGAAGAAGCTAAAATGTTAAAACACTATGAAGAAAAGCTTAAAAATATTTAGTTCAAATGTCAAGAATGGAAGGTCTTTGAAATGCCATAGCTGAAAATATAGGGCCAGCAGGATACAAATTTTAGAGTATGGAATATTTTTCTAGTTTTGATACTAAGAATACATTTATTTATAAAATAAGTCATGCAGTAAAAGGTGTTTTACATTTAAAACCTATTTTAAAACCTCACTTGAAAGGTTGATAAGAAGTGCAGAGGAGTGATTGGAAAAACCTTTAATGTCTGTGAAAACAATGTCAGGTCGAATGACTGGATGATGATACACAGAAAGACTTGGAAAGTGTAGTTTAATTTTGGCAGCATTTTAAATGTATGTATTTGGCAACATCCTCAGCCAAAATGTATTACATAGGTGGCAGAAGACAGGATCCAGGATTACTTACTGCTTTTTGCTGGAATTGCATGAAAGTTCATTCACTCTAACTCATTCCTTTGCTTTTTACTCACTTCCTCATCCTTGGCAAGGGGAATGCAATGGAGAAGCATAGAAAAAGTGTTGTGAGGAAGGTCTTGTCAGATGATACCCCAGTCTATTGGGATAAGGTTTACAATAATTTACATCAGTAGAAAACTGCAGACTTATCTGCCAGCAGACTCCTGAAATCAATGGTCTGTAACTGCTTTCAGATTTCTTCTTTTCATCTCTCAATGTCCTGCAAGAAAGAATGGATTTCCTAGGACCCCATCCAAAATAAGAAGTTACTGGGTTGTTTTGATTTTTTTTTTTTGGAGAGGAGAAGGAGTAAGGAAATAATATATTGCCTCTGTTTAGAATTAGGGGATATTTATGTGGTTTGATATGGTCTTGATCCAGCACTGAAATAACCATACATATATGCATGGCTATGATTTGAAAGTTTCAGTGTTTTCTGACTTTTGCATATTAGCAAATACATTGTATTGTTTTGTAGATTAAACTCTTATGGAAAAGGTGGTGAGCAAATAGAAAAGCAAGTGCTACCTAACAAAGAAGCCATCTGTTCTAATGCCACAAATAAAAAATCTATTTTGAATCACTTGCATGGCTTGTACATCTTGCCTTCTCAGTGTGCGTATACAGTACATTTAAGCTCAGATCAGAGACCTTCCTGGTTGGCATTGGCTAAAGACTCTGAATATGCTGAAGATATGGGCTCTGAGAAAGAAAAAAACAAGCTGCTGAAAACAAAATGTTAGCACTTTTGTAAATCTGCCAAGATTTTCAATATAACTGCCAACAGTTTGATGTTCAGAGGAACTCGGCAGAATTGCTAACATGCATGCTGCATAAATGGCTATTCATTAGAAAGATGCTGTAGTTTATATGTGACTGCTTTCTTTGGCTGGCTAATATATCGAGTATGGTGCTTGTTTTGTACTGTGAAAAACTTTCTCCATTACCATAGTAACCTCTTGCATGTTGGCGGAAGCTGATGTCATTCACGGTATTATTCATTCTCAGTGAATTGGTCCTCAAAGTGCTAACAAGTTCCAGGGAGATAAAGAACACTAAGTATACATTCTGGTTAAACACAATTTAACCCCTTTAGCTCACTGGTTTCCTGGAGATAAATAGGTACATATATTTGATATATACATGTATTTAATTCCTTTAGTATTTCTTTGGTATTGCTGAGGAGAAAGGTTAAAATGGCACATTTGTCTAGCATAATACTGGAATAAAGTGAAAAGGCAGTAGTCCTATTTATTCTCAGACATCTCAGTATTGCGGGTCAAATTATTGAAGGAAAAATAATTTAGCAATCTTTTCTATTTAACTATTCACCTAAAATTCCTTCATTCTTCATCATTACCAATAGTAGCTATTGTAAAATAAAAACTTTTCTCTAAGTATCTTTAACACATTTGCTTATTAAACAAATCTAAAATTTGAATAGGTTTTCTTTGAACATATTCTTCAGGTACTCTGTTATTGAAGTACTAGCACAAAACTAGGCATTTGGTTTTGATTGGAGTGGGAATAGGATCAAATTGTAGAAGAATTATCTGTACTAATATATGACCTGGAAACCTTGGTATTTTCTAAAAAATCCCTTGTCTTTGAACTTCATGTCTCAGGTGCAGCGGTGTGGGGAGGGGGGTGTGGTAGCAAAGGGCTATTAATCACTTCCAGGCCAAGGACAGGGAGGTAGAAAGACATTATCCTCAAACTTTTTCCTCTCCCTTTCCACAGTATCTACACACAAACACAGGGAGAAGGAGACTGTCTGTGTCAAAGTCTGAAGGGGCAGAAAAGAAGAAACAAGCCTCCCTTGCTGTGCTGAGTGCAGCTGTGTGACTGCTAGAAGGGGAGACAAGGGTGGCATGGAAATAAACCTGTTAGAGATTGGCTCCACTGGATTTGTTGAAATCCCCACCAGTACAGCCTTACTCAAAAAAACCCATAAATTTTGGGGTACTTTTCTCTACACTTCTATAGAACATTTGCTGGTTCTTTACCAAGGTTCTTCTTAGATAAGGGAAATCTGATCCTCTGTGGGCAAAACCCATCCAAAACTTGAGCAAGGCACCACAACAAATTGCATAAAGGTCTATAACTAAAGCAATGGCTCAGCACTTCTTCATTGAAATACCAATGATGGCATCATGTATTTATCAGATGAACTGAACAGGAGAGTTCATCAGTATTGCTCTGTATGGGCTGTCTAATCTCAGGTGCACACCCTCCACTCTGCTGGTGCAAGGTCAAGTACAACAGATCTCTGGGTGATTTTGTCAAGGCTGTCATAATAAGCATAAATTTAAGCTCAGAATTAGAAACAGTGCTGAAAGTGTTTGCCTTTTACTTCAAGGAAATGGAGATAATGGTGGACAAGACAAGCTGACTCAGTCTATACCCTGTATTTGTTGCCTACCAGTAAGGAAGCCTGTAGTTGAAGAGAGCATGAATACCAGAGCTGTGGTGGCGTTGTAATATGAATATTATTAGTAAAATCAATCTTTCCTTGGTCCCTGTATGTAGTAAAGGTATCAGTTTGTTGAGCTGAAATGACAATGACCCTTCTTATTTCTTCATTAGTGTTTTCTTTGCTGTTTCCAATAATTTCTTTTAAATTTGTAGATTAAGGTCACTTGCTTTGAATCATACAATTTAAATGAATATTGATTTGCGGATTTAAACTTCAACACTACCTCACAGAAGTATAATATCCATCTTTACCTGTTTTACTTTAAAAATAAGTATTGAATTTTGTGCATGTATAAAAGTTTAACTAAATCAGGGTCTGAATTTCCCAGCCTTGCCACTACTATTTTAATTCCATTAGTAGGACATTTGAACAGGGATTAAATGGCTTGTGAGAGGTTTCAGAGATCTAGTAAAACAAATGGAAATATATTTTTTTTTTATTATGCCTAATTGATTGGTTAAGCCATCTGAGGAATTTCTGTTCCTTGTGTGGAAAATTTTCTGCCCTGAAATGTGAATTCAAAAAAGAATATGTATGTTCTATTTGTATTATTAATGTAAAAAACGAAATGAAAAGCATTCTGTTATCCAGGATGACAGATAAAATTCCATTTGTGGTAGTGGTAACCAGAAAATTTCAGGAACCTGCCAGAAAAATGTGTAAATCACCTTCTTTTTCATTTTTCCCAATGACTATAAAAGTGGCTAGCAAACACTTTATTTTTTAAAGAAGCTTTAAAGTAATATTAAAAAGCAATATTTAGCAGAAATTTAGAAAAAATTCATACTGGAGGAAAATCAGGATAAAAAATATTTAAACAATGTTGTTAAACAATATTGTTTAAATATTGTTTAACAATATTTTTCTTTTTCCAAACCAAATGGAGAGTGCTGGTGCGATTCATTTGACTAAATGATTACTGGCACTACTGAGAATCACTCACTTTATTCAGACTACCTAAGGTTATGACATGGGTAGATTAATCTAAGAAGTTCCAACAAGAACCACCTTTACTCCCAGTCCTTCAGACCGATTCAAAGGAAACTGGATGCAGATGGTCGAATTTTAATTTTTTTTTTTCTGGATATATGAATTTCATCCATTATATTTGCGTAGCTTCCCAAAACCTGTAAAGCCAGTTTCAGCCTATTCCTAGAGTGTGAATGCCCAGCAGATATTGAGCTGTTGCTAGAACCATGGGTGAAATTCAGGAAGTCTCCATGAAAGATATTAATCAACAGCCAGTGGAGACTGCCAGGCTGATTTTCCAGTGGGGTGGAGGAATACCACTGCTGACTGAAGGCACTGTCTGTCACAGACATCTTTTATGAGAAATCCTTTCTTTAGGATCTTTCCTCCTGAGAAGCTGAGAGGCTTCAGGAACAAAATGTAAACAATGGTTATCTGCTGCTGTGGAATGAAACAGGTGGATCTGTGATTGGTCCATACTGGTTGTTTCTAATTAATGGCCAATCAAAGTGAGCTGGCTCGGACAGGGAGTCTGAGCCACAAGCCTTTGTTATCATTCCTTCCCGTTCTATTCTTAGCTAGCCTTCTGATGAAATCCTTTCTTGTATTATCTTAGTATAATTTTAATATAATATATATCATAATATAGTAAATTAAGCCTTCTGAAACATGGAGTCAGATCTTCTTCTCTTCTTTCATCTTAAGACCCCTGCGAACACATTCACACACTGTCCTCAGCTGTGGCTCTGTGCAAGGCAGAAGGCGAGGAATTTGTCAGGGTTGGTGCTGTGGCCCTGAACAAGGGGATTCTTATCTGTTCATCCAAGATCATGAGGGTAGTCCTAAGGTTATGTAGAGATATGTGCCAGTTAACCATTTTCATCTTTTCAGGAAAGGATAGGGACAGAAGGATGAAACTCCTTCTGTTATCCAGCTCCTCCCTTTCTTCCTCTTGCTCCCCTCTGTTCACCTTCAGCTTCCTTTGTGATTGTGCCCAAGTTGTCAAGGTCCTTTCAAACACCTCAGGCCTACACCTCATAATTTTCTTGCCAAGACTATCACCATTTTTTCCCACTACCACTAGAAACTCTTCATTTTATCACCAGGATGCAAATAAAGCCTTTGGAAATTGTGGGAACTGTGCAGTAAAAGATTATCTGGCTGACCCACAGAGAACTCAATAAGTATATAGGACATTGCTTGGTGTGTCAGAAACCCATTTTTAGTTTGTGGGTCTGCCTTATTCAGGGTCGTGGCTAAACCTCATTGGAGTTATGAGGAACAGATCTCATTCTAACCAGCTACGTCTCCATTTAGTAACTCTGGTAGGCTATGGGCATGCATGTTATTATTTACTACACTTCACTGGTTGCACTTTTGCATGCTCTTCTCTTGAGAAATATTTTTCCTGAAAAATGTGGTTTTGAACCAGCAGTATGAAGGAATTGATCCTATGAATGAAAAGTTTGTCTCAAAATACCTGTTTCTAAAAATGATTCACTAAGAATTTAAAGTAGCTGGAGCCACACTGTTACTGAACTAAAGCTAAATGCAGATATTCACTGCCTTGAATTGGTGTAACAGACATGAAGTTCATGTGTTTTACCCTTGAACAACAAGGCTGAAGAAACAATGTTTTGACCTTAGAAGCAAAAAAAAATTCTACACCTAACCCCAGCATGTAAATCACACAATCATGAAAATAAGAATCTACAGAACGGTTATCTCAGATTAGGCATTTCACAGACTCAGGCTGAAATAATAAGTATAAGTTTTCTGAGCAATTACTTCTGCCAATGTAACATATCTTCCTCTGTAAAAGCTAATGACACCCAATTCAATATTTTACATGCAGCAATGACCAAGCAGCTGAAGCTCTTGGTAACCCAATCCTTCATTAACACATCAACGATTAGTAGTTTTATGGTTCTGATAGGCCCTTATGGAGTCATAAATTCAGATCAGCAGTGGTGCTATTCAGAGGTTTGTAGCTGCTCCAGTATTTAAAGTCTTGTGCTTCCACAAACTAATTGTCAAGAAGATATGTGGCATATTAAAATGCTATGTACCTTGATTAATGCAAACCCATGAATAGCAATCAATGTCTTTGTCAAGCTTAGCATCTGGTCCCCTCTGTAGAATAGATCAGGATACAGGGAAAATCCAGAGCAGAACTGTTAGGTGTTCTTGTGTTGTGCTTTGCACTATGGCCTCAAAGTGAACCTCACAATACAAAATGTGAGATAAACTTTGACACTTTCTTTTTAATTTTTCTTACCAGTTTAAAAATGCCATTCTCTCTACTGTAATTAGCTAACTAGCAGAATAGAAAATGACATATGACTCTCCAGGTTAAGATATAGAAATCTAAACTGGAAAACAAAGTCCTTATTGCTGAATTTAGATAGTAGAGCTGGAGCCAGAAAGCAATCTGATCAGGCTATTGTCTTATCTGAAAAAATAAATAAACACAGATGAGTGTAATTTGAAATGACAGACACAAAAATACTGTGAAATTCATGCACACTTCAATGGATACAAAATTTTTATCCTTGACTTACTTTCATAATGTTTCATTAACCTTGGTGGAAGACTAGCAAAGATATTTGTTCAATAGAAGCGAGCCAGGCTGCTGTGTATTGGTAATGTATAAATAAAGATCTCTGTTCTGAAAGGGTGACTCCTCATTTCCCTGGTTCCTTTCTCTGCTCCCTTTTCACTTTTCCTGATGTTTCTGTTACACTGCATGAGCTCTCCTGTAAAAAGAATGGTCTTTAATATAGGTGTTCTGCAACAAGCAATAAATTTATCCTTTGATGTGTAGATCCTAAGTCAGTTTCTTCATTTCATATTTTTACATCAGCTGCCATGTCTCTAGCCATAGCAGATTATTTACTTATCTGTGCATTTATTTTCTTTGGCATAACCTGTCCATTTGTGTTCATGCAGCAAAATTGGATTGCAGTCAAAGTTATAAAATTAGGTATGTTTGGCTTGATTAAAAATATGCTTTTCCCCTTTCCCTGACTCAAATCTTCTCATACCCACTTTTCCTTTCTGAGACCACTTTGGTTCTGGCTGCCTAGAAACCTTTTACTGTCCTCACTTCACCTCATGCAATTTGCATGAACAAGTGTCTCCCAGCTTTGAGGCAATGATTCACACCTCCTACCTAAGCTTTTAGCTGTCAAACGGGAGATGTTTTTCTTCTACAACTGACTACTCCACTAAAATGCCACCAACATAACTCCAGAGGGTGTGTTGTATCTGCATGGGACAAGCAGAGACAGTCTCCTGCCTCTGTTCTTCCAAGGTACATAGTTGAAATTATATTTCTGGTGAAAATCATTAAGTCTAATAAATCATAGAATCATAGAATGGCTTGTGTTGGAAGGGTCCTTAAAGATCTTTCAGTTCCAAGACTCCTGCCATGGGTAAGGGTACCTTCCATTAGACCAGGCTGCTCAGAGCTCCACACAGTGTGGCCTTGAATACTTGCAGGGATGAGACGTTCACAAGTTGAGCACATCTTGAGGAGATTGAAGAGTTAGCATGAAAATATTATTTACTAAAAAAAAAGGTGGAAAAGTGAAAGACAATCCACTTAAACATAAGAAGGCAGCTTTAAATCAACCACAGAGGTTCAGTTCCATTTCCTGTGAAATAGGAATTTCTGAGCTGCAGAAGGAATGCTGCTCTTATTCACGTTATTCCAGTGGCATGCTTGGCATTTTGGTAGAGCTCAGGCTATGGGAATGACCATGCTTTCTTACAGAATCTCCCTAGGTTTTTACTTGTAAGAATACTGTGTGGACCCACACTAGAATTTCCTACCAACAGCAGCTTACAGAAATGAACTGATTATTTAAAACTACTTCAAATTCCTTCTGATTCAGAATTTCATCCCCTGATGATATATAATGACAGTGCTCTGGGGGAGAAGCAAGGAGCAATGATTTGTTTGAAGGTTAGTGTCAAATGTGACAGCAAATTAGATTCATAACTATCAATACAAGAATGAATGAACTGCAATATAATTCTTTGTAGAATACACAAAGATTGGAAATTATGCTTGAGTAATTTTCTGCTCATATTGGGGTTTGTATAGATTCAGTTAACATCAGTGGGTCTTTAGTTCACCATTACAAAGATTTTATCCAAATTTTGGGCTTTTTTTAATCTGCCAAATTAGTTTTACAGTGAACATCACTAACTTCAAATATCAATGTGGGGAATTTTTGTTGCCTTCCTTCTAATTTGTGATTTTACAAAAAAAAGAGTTGGACATGTTTCTATATCAGCGAACTAATGAAAACTAAAAAACTGGAAAGCTTTATATGCATCAGATGATAAACTGACCTTTGAGACCTTCTAATAGAAGAAGAATCATCTTTGGAAACAGAATCAATATTGCTATTTTAATGAAATGTTGCCAGTTTAGTGGAGTAATTCAATATTTTATTAACTGTTAGAATTGTATTTTCATATGGTTTGCCTGCTGGAAAACAGTGCATCTACCCAGCAGAGTTCTGTGTCCTGCAGAGCCAGCAGTGGAAGCTTGGGTACAGGAACCACACAGAGCAGCACTGGGATTACATTGTGATGCCAGTGATATCAGTGCCAATGTGTTGAGAGCTGGGCATGCATTTGTGTGTGGCACTGGAGTTTGGCGCTAGGGAATTTGATACAGGAGGAATGACTGAGGGTGCTGGGGAAACAGGGAGACCTTGGTTTGATGTCTTGTTTGAGTACCTATAATCAATTCTTCAAGGAAGCACCGGCAGTGAGGTCTTCCCTCAGCCTGATAGTGTGCCCTAACCACAAAGGGACAAAATCTTTCTCTCTCTTTAGCAGCTCATTGAGCCAGAATTATGTAAAATAATACCATAGGAAGAACAGATTTAATGTACAGTCTGTTCTGAGCTCTTCCTATGAAGGTGAATTTCACAAGACAGCTCAGTCAAACTGGGGGCTGCCTGCTGCACTCCCAGGACAATCCCCATCTCCTTTTGCTGGCCCTACAGCTGCTTGCTCTCTGCTTCCTTCCCATCCACCCAGCAGTGACTCTCAGAACATTTTCAAGCATCTAAACTAGCTATGAAGAAATGTTTAGCTTTCTTCAAATTTTGCTCCAACAGAGGAAGCATTAGGAGCAGGACTGCCACCTTTAGGACATCAA